>NW_006400275.1:18037-46401 GCF_000299155.1 Elephantulus edwardii
GAGTTTAGGGCTGTTGTACATAGGGTCGCTATGAGTCGCAAGCGACTCGACGGCACATAACAACAACAACAACAACAACATATTTATTGCCGTGTTGTTCACCACAGCAAAGAGATGGCAGCAATCCAAGTGCCCATCAACAAATGCACGGATAGAGAAGCTGTGGTTTATTCACACAATGGAATAATACCTAACACTGAAAAACAAGGAACTCATAAAATAATTTATCACAAAGTGGGTGACCCTGGAGAACATTATACTGAGTGAAATATCTCAGTCACAAAAGGACAAATCCTACATAATGCCACTGTTATAAAATAGGACAGACATTGGGGTTGGGGAGGGAAACTTAGAAAAGTGGGGGTAAGTAGTGAACACTGCACTGGAACAGGTGAGGGAAAGAATTGTTTAAAGGAATATATGATTAGGCATTATTTGCATCACAGTAGTCCAGAATAAGAGGTGCGTAGCAAAGTGGACTGGTGTGGGGATGAGGGAGGAAATTGTGCAACAATGAATGGGTTTTTAAAGAGAAAAGCGAACTCGTGGTGGCGGAAGGGATAGGGATTAAAATATGCAACAACGCGTGAATGGAAATCCAAGTTCTCTGTAAACTTTTGCTACAATCACAATAAAATTATTAAAGAAGAAAACAAAGATTTTCACCATTGGGCAGGTTTGGGGGAAAAAAACTCACACAAATACCAAATAAGAAATGAAAGAGGCAATATTACAACAGAACAAATAGAAATTAAAAAGATAGTAACAGATTATTATGAAAAGCTATACTTGATAAATTTGAAAGCCTAGAGGAAATTGACAAATTCCTAGCAATTTCAAGAAATTCCATATTATCAAGAACCAATGGTAAGGAAGGAAGAGTTCCCAAGAACTGATGGGATAATAACATGTTTCAAATGACAGATGCAGTCCTAAATGTGCTATGCTAATTGTCTATTTTATTGACTTTTTTGAAGAATCAGTTCCTAGTCTTGTTGATGGTTTCAATTGTTTTTCTGTTTCCTATTCCATTGATTTAAGCTCTTATCTTTATGATTTCCTTTCTTCTAGAAGCTCTGCGAGTAGTCTGTTCTTTTTCTGTTTGATGCAGGCATTAAAAAGTTTATTTTGCTCCTTTCTTCTTTCCTTTTGTGAACTACCCCATAAGGATGACTGCCTTTGCTGTGTCTCAGAGGTTTTGAATGTTGTGTTTTCATTTTCATTCATTTCTAGGAACTTTTTTCTTTTCTTTTTTTCCCCATTCATTCATTGTTGCATTTTTCTCCCTGCCCACCCCTTCCCCCAGTACACTCTTTGAAAAGTAAAAGAAAATTTCTTTCATTGTTGCACAATCCCTCCCCGCAAGTCCACTCCACTATGCAGTCTTCGTTCTGGACTCATGTCATAACATGTACTAAAGTGTCATATGTTTTCCATCATGCAAACTATTTGTTAATGTCTTGACTATTTCCCCATTTTGCAACACTCTTTCATGATTTGTCATTTTGATGTGAGTGTGTGTGTGTGTGTGTTGAAGTCATGTATAGGTTTGAGGATTTTTTTTTCATGTATTAGTTTTGAAAACTTTTTTTCCCAAGTAAACTTTAACTATTTTTTTCTAAAGGTTTTAGTTTTTGAGTCATATAGTAACGTGTTGTTTTGTTTTTTACTTCTGGATTATAAAGAGAATATGAAGAACATTGATATTTTCTTCTAGAACTTATATAATTTGATTATTTTAAACCTTTAGATTGCAATTCAGTTGAGCTTGATTTTGGAATGCGATGTGAGGAATAGATTGGTTTAGCCTTATTTTTACAATAGCTATCTAGAATATCATTCTGCATTAGGAAGCTTGTTCTTTCTTACCTACATTTGCTAAGTCAATCCTGTCACCGGAACTTAGTCTTAACTCCGGTAAGAAACTAGGGGAAGTTCTTTCTCCAAAATGAAAGGTGCATAGTGGAGTGGTTGGGGTGGGAGTTGGGGTGGTTATATAACAATGAAAAAAATGTTATTACTTTTTTTTTTACTTTTCAAACAGAAAATCAAACTGGAAGGGAGGGGTGAGTAGGGAAGAAAGTGTGCAACATTGAGTGAACGGAAATCCAAAGTCTCTATAAACTCTCATTAAAATAAAATTTTAAAAAAGAAATAAGAAAAAAAGAAAAGAATCTGCTGGAGGGTTAGGTAAGAGTCAGTTCCTACTTGATGGTACATAACAACAATATATGATAAAGGTGATCAAAGTGGGGAGAGGAGTGGGGGGGTACTGAGGGTAGAGAAATGGGAGGAAATCATGGGGTCACAGAGTTTGTGGGGTGGAAATGAAGGAATTAGGAAAAATCCAGTAGGGATATGAAAAGATTGAGATAATAGATTGAGGAATAGGCTAATGATGATTAATTTTATAAGACATAATGTATAGGAATGATTATATGAAACACAATGTGAATGAAAAATAAAATGATGATGGCTCAAATAATTAGGAAACAATGAAATTGTAATAGATGGGCAGAGGCATAGGAAAGATAGATGAAGAGGAAATAGTACTTAGAGTTGAAATGGGAACAGAGGTCTATCTGATGAGTAAAAGATGCATATTTATTCTGTATAGTATTGTATATTATTGTGTAGTAAAAGATGTATAGTATTGTATTTATTGTGTAGTAAAAGATGTTTAATGACTAAACGTGAAGCCAGTTACTTCTACTCTAGACACGGACATTTATTAAAGCCTGTGCAGCCCCGGACACCCGTTCTCAAAAGAGCCAATCAGGAAGAGGCTCCTTGCTGAGTGAAACGTCTCATTGTTTCCTTTATCCAGGGCAAGTAGCTGGAAATCCTGGTGAAGACTGCTGGAGGGATCCCTCTTCCATCTCCATAAGAGACGACACCATGAGCCACGTTGTTGCATACGAGGGGCCCCCCAGAATCCCCCTGTGAACACAGAAAGTAAAAGGATTGACCCAGTCCTCCCCACTTTAAGCCTGTCTCTCCACTCTGCTCATGGGCTTTCAGAAAGGGAGGGAGGATCCTTTAATTGTAACTGAGTTGAAGAAGATGGTGCAGAAAATAGTATCTGGATCATTCTGTTATACTTGTGCTAACTTTCTTGATTTCCAAACAAAGCAACATTTACAAGCACTGATTGTGCTCACTGTCTTAGCCAAGTCCCAACCAAGGACCACTCTCCATTTAATCATGGGGTCAGGTGCTCCTTCCTTTTCCACAGAGCCTCTCCCCTGTCTGGAACTTAATCTATTCCACTACCCCACTTTATTCCAAATCAATCTGGTGTCTTACCAGGAAAACAGACTTCCTTATATTTGGGTCTCCCACACAAATCTGCATTTGGCTGTTGTAAGCATTGAAGCGAACACGGCATGTCTGGTCTCCCTGCACCATCAGCTGGACGTCCTGAAGGATGCTTGTTCTCCTGTTTAAGCTGATCAGGCCCCAGCCAGCTGCAGTGCACAAGGTGCCTGGCCTCAGCCCTGCCTGGCGCTGAGGCATAGCCACGGGCCGTATGGCTTGATTTCTTCTGGTTCTATTTCTAAGCTGTTAGGATCAGCAAAAACATCTCCTTTACTTGGGGTCCAAGCCTAGGGCTCAGGACCTGCTAGTATGAGCTCCAGTTCAACCCACACTCATCACCACCTTGAGTTACCCCTGTTCCTCCTTCAGGGTCCTGGGACACGGTGAAGCTGCCTCACCTGAAAGGTCCACTAGGGAGAGCTGGAGGGTCAGTTAGGTGGTACCTGCAGCAACATGATGTCATTGATGTTGGTCTGTGGATTATACTGAGGGTGGGGGATGGCTCTGAGCACAGGGATGTGCAGCTGGGTACTTTCCGGCCTCTGAACATCATGAGCCCCCAAGATGACGTTTATGGAGCTGTAAAGGAGAGGTGGCTTAGAGGTAAGTAAAAGACACAACTGTTATGATTCTCTAGTTCTTCATGGGAGGCAGGCAATCCAGGGCAGAAAAGTTACAGTTTAGGGGACATGGGAGAGTCTTGCATCTGAGCTACTTTATGCTTTGGCTTTCAACAGGCTGGGCTTGGAATGACAAGGGATCAGTAGTTTTAAATTAATACTTCTCCCTGATTAAATTGAGCCAATCCATGCTTCCAATCTCCACCTCTTGTTATTTTTGATCAATGTGTCCTTTTTCTCATCAGAGGTGCTATTTGCACTGACCTTTCTCACTTGAAAACTTACAAGACTTATTTTACTGCGTCAACCCCATTTTGGAAATGGGTCCTTTGATGAGCTCATTTGGACTCTGTGGCTGCCCCAGGAGCATCTGAGCTCTCAGCTTCTTACCTTCCAAAGCAGTGAGCTGCTGTCAGCACGAAGTCTTCTCGGACCAGGAATCCCCCACAAGTGCTTATACTATTTGGAGTTCGGATCTGAAGGTAAGCCATATAAGGGTGGGAATGGGGCCTGGCCTCTTTTCCCCCGATGATTTTCTCTGGAAGAAAGCATTTGGCATTACTGTTTGTGCTGATGGAACCCCTGACTGGTTACTCCAGAAAGGCTCTGAGATGGTGTGCAGAAGTGATATAGTGGAAGAAGGAGTTGGCTGAAAGTCAGCGGTAAGGATTGGGTCCTCATTGGCACTAGATACTGGGGGAAAGGGTCCAGAGTTCTTCAGGAAGCACTGCTGGCTTGAAGGGAATGCCATTAATTTTAGACCTGCTTCCCACCCTCTCTCCTGAAAGATAGTAGAATAATCCTTTGCAGATCAACTTCAGCCGTGAGTATTGAAGAAATCCATGCTACTGTCCAAATAGAAATCTGGAGACTTCTGGAATGGGCTCTCTCTGGTTGTTTCTTTCTTAGAGAATTTCTTAGGTTCTAAAACTTCTCCTTTCAGTGAAACTTGAATTCTTTCTTTCATTACTATTGGTTTTTGATCCTTTCCTCATACCTATTCAATCTGTATGCTGAACAAATTATTAGAGAAGCTGGACTCTATGAAGAAGAATGTGGCATCAGGATTAGAAGCCTCATCAACAACCTTCGTTATGTGAATGAAACAGTCTTGCTTGCTGAAAGTGAGAAGGATTTGGAGCACTTTCTGCAGAAGGTCAAACACTGCAACCTTCAATATAGATTGTATGTTAACATCAAGAAAACAAAAATTCTCACTGCTGGACCAATAGGCAACATTATAATGGATGGAGAAAGGATTAAGACTCTCAACTACTTCATTTTGCTTGGATCCACAGTAAATAAAGTTGGTGCTAGCAGTCAAGAGATCAGGGCGACATATTTCACTGGGAAAGTAGATAGTCAGGGACCTATCCAAGTTATTGAGGAGCAATGACGTCAGTTTGAGGATTAAGGTGTACTGTATTCAGGCCATGATAATTTCAGTCATTTGCTATGTATCTAAGAGCTGGATAACAAATAAGGATGACAGAAGAAGAATTGATGCCTTTGAGCAGTGATGTTGGAGAACAGCCCACAGACTGTCAAAAAAACAAATATGTCTTGGAGAAGGTGTAGCCAGAGTGCTCCTCTGAGGCAAAGGTGATGAAGCTTTCTCTCATATACTTTGGGCAAGTAGTAGTGTAGTGGTAGAGTCCAGGTTGGAAGTCAATTGAGATGAGAAAAAATAATGACAAACATCATTTAATAATAGAAACATGGAATGTACATAGCTTGAGTGTTGTAAAACTAGAAATTGTGAAAAATTAAATGGAACACATTAATATCAATATACTAGGCACTGGTGATATGAGATGGATGAGCTTTGGCCACTTTGAATCAGATAATCTGCCATCAGAGGCATTTCCAGAGTACTGACGAGCAACGATGTCAGTCTGGAGACTAAGGTGTGTCTGATCCAGGCCATGGCCTTAGCAATTATGTGCTATGCATCAGAAAGCTGGACAGTGACTACAGATGATAGAAGGAGAATTGATGATGCCTTTGAGCTGTAGTGCTAGAGTATCGAATATACTGTGGACTGTTAAGAGAACAAACAGGTTCGTCCTGGAGAGGGTGAATCTAGGCTGCTCCTTGGAGGCAAGGATTTTGAAGCTTTATCTGACATACTTTGGTCATGTTGCAAGGATGGACCAGTCCTTGGAAAGGGACATTATGCTTGGGAGGGTGGAGGGACAGCACAGGAGGGGAAGACCCTTGATGAGATGGATTGACTCAGTGACTAGATAATGGAGGTAGGTATGTTGGAGACAGTAAGGTTGGCTCAATATAGAGCAGGGTTCATAGGGTTGTTATGAGTTGCAAGCGACTCAACGGCACAATAACAACAACAACAATAACAACAACATCATACTATTCTGCAGATGAAAAGCAGAAGAAGAATGGTGTTGCATTCACAGTAAAAAAGTCAATTTCAGGTTTTATCCTGAAATACAATGTTGTGACTAATAGGATATTATCATTATACATTTAAAAAAAGAACCATTAATATGACTATGCTTCTACAAAGGAAGAAATTGAAGATTTTTATCAAATCTTGCAGTCTGAAATTGACCTAACATGTAATCAAGATGTGTTAATGGCAATTGGTGACTGGAATGCAAAAGTAGGAAAAAATGATGAAGGAATAGTAGTTGGAAAATATGGGCTTTGTCATAGAAATGAGGCTTGAAATAGAATGAATTTTGCATTTTCAAGGATTTATTCATTGCAGATACCTTTTTTCAAAAGACACGAATGATGACTTTACTCATGGACTTCACCTGATGGGCTGCATAGGAATCAGATTGACTATGTCTGTAGAAGAAATTGTTGGAGAAGTTTAGTATCAAAACTAGGCTAGGTGTGGACTGTGGGTCCGACCGTCAATTATGCACGTGCAAGTTCAAATTGAGGCTGTAAAAAACTAAAATGAGTCCACAAGAACCAAGATGTGAACTTGGATCCACTCCATATAAATTTCGAGATCATCTTTAGAATAGGTTGAGGCCTTGAACACCTATGATCAAAGACCAGATGAGTTTTGGGATGATATCAAAAGCAAAAAGTCATTGCAAAGACAGAGGTGAAAGAAAAAATGGAAATGGATGTCAGAGAGACTCTGAAAATTGCACTAGAACATCGAGAAGCCAAAACAAAGGGAAAACATGTTGAAACAGAAGAGCTGAACATAAGATTTCAAAGAGTAACTTGAGAAGACAAAGCAAAGTGTTAAAATGGGATGTGCAGAGAGCTGGAATTGGAGAATATAAAGGGAAGAACTCACTCTATATTTCTCAAGTTGAGAGAATGGAAAAACAAATTTAAGCCTCTAGTCAAATATTAAAAGATAACATGGGCAATAAATATATTGAATGACTCGGAAAGCATCAAAAAAAGATGGATGAAATACAATCACTGTACCAAAAAGAATTGACAGACACGGAAAAATTTCAGGAAGTACTCTATGAGCAGGAGCCAATGGTAATGGGGGAGAAAGTGGAAGCTGCAATGAAGGCATTGGTCAAAATAAGGCCCTAGGAATTGATGGAATATCAATTGTTTCAATTAACAGATGCAGCCTTTGTGTCACTCACCTGACCATGCCAGGAAATTTAGAAGACAGCTGTCTAGGAAGGGATCCATATTTGTTCCCATTCCCAAGAAAGGTGATCCAACAGAATGTGGAAAATATCAAACAATATTTTTTTTCAAACAATATTATAACTATCACATGCAAGCAAAATACTGCAGAAGATCATTAAAAAATGGTTAAAACAGTACATAGATAGGAAACTGCCAGAAGTTAAAACAAGATTTAGAAGAGGTTGTGGCACCAGGGATCATCATTGCTGATGCCAGATGTACCTGGCTGAAAGTAAAGAAAACCAGAAGAATATCTATTTGTGTTTTCTTGATTATGCAAAAGCATTTGACTATTTGGATCAGAACAAGTTATGGCTAACATTGAAAAGAAATGAGAATCCCAGAGCACTTAACTGTGCTCATGCAAAACCTCTTGTGGGATTTCAGCACAGTTTCTTACAACTAGGGAACCAGAGCTCCATATTGCTAGGTGAGGCTTTTTCTTGGAAATGTTAAGACAGAGGGTCAATAAAAAAAGAAGAATCTCCGCAAGATAATTGATATAATGACTGAAGCAATGGGCACAAGTGTGTCAGAAATGATGAGGATGGCACAGAATAGGACTTGGTTCAGGTCTGTTGTTCACAGTGTCACTATAAGTTGTACTCCACTCTATGGCACCTAGCAACAACAGTCCTTGTGATTTCTACAAGTGCTAGCTCATGGCCAAAATGAAACTGGTTTCTAAGGATCTGGATATGCAAGCAATGGAACTATTAGTGTTTTTATTTCCTAGACTCTGACAGTCTTCTGACTGACTGAACAAAACATTTATGTAGCACTTACTCCATGCTAGGCACTATTCTGAAAGCTTTCTCTACCTTAATTTGACTCTCAGAAATTCAGTGAGATGGAGATAACATGATTCCCATTTTCTAAATGAGCAAACTGAGAAACTAAATTTCAATTGCTTATTCGAAGGTAGAGAATTAGAATGTGGCCCCAGCAGATTCATAACTATCTGAAGACTATCTGAAACGTATGCTCCCATGTACTAGAAAAGGATTCTTTTTTGTTGGGTGGAGTGGGTTCCTGTGAGGGAAGAAGCAGAACTCGCATCACTGAGCACCCCTAAACTATTGGTGACTATCTGGGAAGACAATGTACTGGAAAGAAAGATGAAGGAAGTAGATTAGCTGTGCGTTGACACTGAGAGAATAGGGTCATTTGTGAGAGTGAGTTCACTAAACTTGGGATGAAACAGATCTTGGGCTACTGATTTTGAAAAGACTTACACTAAGAAAGAGAAGAAAATTTTTTTAAAAAAAGTTTTTTCCCATGAAAACAGACATTACCCATCATACCACATTCTGTGTATAAATTGCCTTCTCCTGGCCTCCTGGGATTGGGAAAATAAAGGATTTTCTTGCTTTTTAGTTATAACCTCCTCTCCCCCTTTAGAATCCCATTACCTTCTAGAAAATGACTATTTTCAGATGTTAAGGACATGATCTAGCGGAGGAAGAAAACCCACTTAGCCTTCTAGGGAAATTTTTTCTATTCTCCTTGATTTTCTTTTCTGCTAAGAACATAACTAGAATGAAACAAGAGCAGGATGTTTCTGAGGATGTGACCAGCGCTGCCTGAGGAAAACAAGAAGGAATTAGGCCTTGACATGGGGAGGACCACTCACCTGCTCTAGCCCCCCGGGGTAGAAGCATGACGGACATAAGTGTGAGTAGCAGCATCTTCCCTGGATGGCGGCTCCATCAATTGACCCTTGTGCTTCCTCATATGTGACTTTTAGCCCCCAAGAGAGGAAGGAAGGGGAGGAGGGATTGAGAACTCAAAGTTCCATTCACTGATGTGAGAGATTTCATCACCCAAGACTACCCAAAGTGTTTCTCACCAACTGCCAGTAATTTGGTAAAGAGAGATTAATCCAAGCTAATACCACACCTCCCACAGAGATGCTAAATTAGTGCTAACAGAAGAGAGAGAATCAAGGGCAACCAGGAAAAAAAATTTTGAATGTCTTGTCCTAGAATCTTGACCTACCAAGTTTAACAATATCCCCAGCAATGCACAAAAGCTGGAAGCTGCCTAGTTATGTTCATTTCCATCCCTCTACAATTAGAGCTTTGGTAGGCTAGTGGGTAAGGAGTTGAACTGCCAACCCAAAGACAGGCAGTTCAAATCCACCAGCTGGTCTATGGAAGAAAGATGGGCAATCTTCTCCTGAGCAAGTTACAGCCTCTGAAAACCTATTGGAGAGTCAGCTCTGAGTTGGTTGCTACTTGAAGGAAATGAGTTGAGAGAATTTAGGCTCCAATCTTCTGGGATTTTTCACTCAAACATTGCTGTAGAGTCAGAACTGACTAATAGCTGAACCTCCATCCATTGCACTTTCAGAGACTGTAGATTGCAGTTGGAGCCATTGGTAGATTTGAACTATCAGACTCAGCTTTTGGGTTAGAAGCACAACTCTTTATGGGCTAAAATGTCATCAAGAATCTCAAAATGAATGCAAGGTCCCTGGATTGCTTATTTGTTAATTGCTTGCTTATTAATATTTAATAAAAGTTAGAGATGAGTGAGTGAAATAAGGGTAGGATATGGGAAGAGGACACTAGAAAGGGACAAAACTTGGCTTGTCTTCATCCTTTGCCCCAAGGCTACCTAAGACCCTTATTCCTTCCACAGCTTTCCAGAAGCCTACAAAGCAGAATGAGTAGTCACTATTGTTGGATTCATTGAAGGTGCTTCTTGACAAAAGGAAAATGGAGAAGCAAGACTCTGCCCCTGATAATTACGTTCTCAGGGCATATGGACCCTCACAGACACTCATCACAACAGAGGTGAAGATTTCCATTCTCCTGGTTGCTCTGCATTGTGAAGGCTTTCTTCTCTGTCTCCTAGAAGAGTCCTGCATGTAGAAAAGGCCTTGTGGCTTGATATTGTTGAGAGCTACCAGATAACGGCTGGACAATAGCTAAGATTTGTTTTTCATCTTTGAATACATGCTAATCTCTATTTTCTACCTTAAGAATGATAACCTCTAAGAACAATATATATTATTGCCAAGATACCTACATTAGATAAAGAATTGGAACCTCACATTCAACACTGGGGTAGAGGTCTAGACAGTGATGTGCCTTAGAATAGCAGAGTCGGTAGTTAGATACACTTAAAACGTATTTCCAAAACTCTATGTATGAACAGAAAGGTGTTATAATTTGGTATGTTATAATTTTGTATGATGTTTGCAAGAATAGCAAAGCAAGAGATCAGTACAACTCTTGGGATTTTATGAAAAGCTTATGAAAGTTAAGGTCTTTCTCCTCATGTATAGATAGACACAGTATTTAATTTTATTTCAAAGCTGCACAAAGCTTCATTCCTTCTCTTGTACCTCCTCTAATTTTGCAATGTTAAAGAATTTTCCTTTTATGGCTGAAAAGAAATAGAAGAAAAGGGGAAAAGAGAAAATAGCACAGTGACTTCATTAGCACATTAGTACATGAAGTAATTATAATGTATCATATTATATTAGATGATTTTTATTATGGCTTTTTTAAATTAACAATAACTTAAGAATTTATGCCAGCTTTCCTGCAAAGAAACAAAGCTCAAAGAAAATGTAAAAGCAGAAATGATTATCAGACCCAAACTGTAAAAACAAACAAACAAACAAACAAACAACCGACTCAGAATCCCATTGAAGAAAATGCGCCCGGAAGCAACTTCTGTTGTGAAGCAATTTTCTGAGTGCACAAATTTTGAACTTGAGGTGAATTATTCTTACTATTTTTATTTTCTCTTTTAAGAAAGCACTCATGATATTGGGATAAATAAGATTCTGATATTTTTAATAATATCTGTTCTTGACGACACCATCTTTGTGTTATTTTATTACATTTCCGTCAGTTATATCCCCCCCTTCTCTGAGAAGTTGAGACACTCAGGAAGAGTGCTTTCCAGTTCTTCCCTGGGTCCCATAAGCCAGAAACAGTGGAAATCCTCTGGACAGACAGTTGCCTGTGGTTGCTAGGTCACTTCCCTTCCCTTCCGTTGATGTTACTGTAGGCAGCAACCGCTTCTCGTTCCTCTTGGCTTTTTAGGAGACCAGTGTGCAACTGAAGTGCTCCAGACATCCTCATGGTTGCCTTGATGGGCATCTTAGAAGGTTATTAGAGTTATCTGGTGGAGTAGTCCACAGAATGTTGCATTACTCACTAAAAGGCCATGGGTTTCCAGCAGTTCAGCTTCAGTTAGCTGCTCTGCAGTTTCCTTCTGTTAAGATTTATAACATTAGAAATTCAATGGAGGGTCCCTATGAGTAGAACGGACTAAAATAAAGGTCATTGTATTAATTATCTAACAATAACAATATCTTGCAATAACAGAGATTTGAAAGTGATAGGTTTTCACAAGCAGAATTTTATTCTTTTACTATTTGTTGTTTATGTCTGCAAATCAGAAACTATTCATAAATGACCTTCCACTGGGTTTTCAGAGTCTGTAAATCACATGGAAAGATTGCCCATCTTTCTCCCACAGAGTACTGCCTACTTATGTTAATTTCCATCCCTCTACAATTAGAGCTTTGGTAGGCTATGTTAATTTCCATCCCTCTACAATTAGAGCTTTGGTAGGCTAGTGGGTAAGGGGTTGAACTGTTTGCATTTGGCAGTGAAACTTGTTACCCACTAAGTTACAAGTGCTTTCTTATTCAGAAGGCCAGAAGTTCAAATTCAGATGCTAGAAGCAGGACAATATAATGCATGGAAATTCTTGTTTCATTTAGCATTTGTAGACCAGGAGTTCCCTGGAGACCTCCATGTACTCTGTCCCTATCTGATATCAAGGAGCTTCATCTTGCAGAGATGATCAACAGATGAATGAATAAACACTTTATGGTGCATATAAACAATGGAATACCATACAAAACTGAAGAGTAACAAAGAATACATGAAACACCAAATAATGTAGATGAACCGGAAAGATATCTTGAGCAAAATAAGTCAGACACAAAATGGCAATAATATATATGACCCACTATTATAAAAAAGCTAAGGAAAAGTATATACACACTGAATTAGATAGTTGCCAAGGATGGAGGGAGAGGGAAAAGGAATTGGGGTTAAAAAAATCATTCATGTATTGAATATACCATAGACTGCTAGGAGAACAAATAGGTTCATCCTGGAGAGGGTGAAACCAGACTACTCCTTGGAGGCAAGGATTCTGAAGCTTTATCTGACATACTTTGGGCATGTTGCAAGGAGTGCGAGGAAACAAGGTGCTGGCCTTTCTGACCCAACTCACAAACATTCCCATGTCAAAATGTTTAGACTTTTCTCCTGCCATGGTGCCACCCTTAATAGTCTGAACCTGGGTCCCATAAATAATGATTGACTTTGTAATTTATTGTTAAATTGAGACACTCAGAATTAAAAGGGACATTCATCTCTCTTATTGTCAGTGATTTTGAGCATTTCTTCATGTGTCTATTGGCCATCCAAATATCTTCCTCTGTGAAAAGTCTTTCTATGTCTTTTGCCCATTTTGTGACTGGGTTATCAGTCTTTTTCTTCTGGAGGCCCTGTAGGATTCTATAAACTTTTTAAATGAAACCCTTTTCTGAGATGATGTTGCCAAATGCTGTTCCCAGTCAGTAGATTTTCTTTTTACTCTGTTGGAAAAAGTTTTTGATGAGCACAGAAATTTAATCTTTAGAAGGTCCCATTCATCAATTTTATCTTCTTCAGATTTTGCATTTCTGGCAGTATTTGGCAGTCCCTTTATACTGTAGACTAGGCCTTCAAAGCTATATTTAAGTTTGTCTCTTATGTGCTTTATGGTTTTAGGCTTTTTTTTTCTGAGGTTTCTGATCCACCTTGAGTTGATTTTTGTGTATGGTGTGAGATGTGGATCCTGTTTCAGCTTTTTGCAGGTAGCAGTCCAGGTCTGCCAGCACCATTTGTTGAAAACCACAATGAGATATCATCTTACCCCTGTAGTAGTGGCAAAGTTTAGCAGGCCAGCAAGTAATAAATGTTGGAGAGAATGTGGCGAGATAGGAATTCTTATACATTGTTGGTGGGATTGTAAAATTGTCCAACCACTCTGGAAGACAGTTTGGCATTTCCTCAAAAATCTGAACATAGAAATTCCATATGCTCCAGCTATTCCATTGCTTGAAATACACCCTGAGAAAAAGAGAACTGAGGCACAAACAGAGACTTGTACACCAAAGTTCACTGCAGCATTATTCACCATAGCAAGAAAATGGAAACAGCCCAAGTGTTCAACCACAATAGAATGGATGGAGAAATTATGGTATATTTATGCAATGGAATACTATGCAGTGTGCAGTAGCAATGATTTTATAAATTGCTTCCTAACATGGGAGGGACTGGAGGGCATTATGCTGAGTGAATTAAGTCTCGTAAGGACAAACACTGTATAAGGTCATTATTATAGAACGAGTACAAGGATCCAAGGAGGGGAGCGAGGGCTTAATCATGGGGTCACATAATTTGACGGGTGGAGGGAGGAGTGGGTAAAGGAAATGGGAAAGATCTGATGTGAAAAACAATGGATACAAATTTTATGAACTTTGTATGTAAAAGAAAGAAAAAAAATCAAAATACTGAGAGTTTAAAAAAAAGAAAAGAGACACTCTTGTGGAACTGTGTGTGAAAGAAAATGAACTTGAGCTGTGTTGTTGCTTTGATTGCAGTGGCGCTGATTCTGACTAATGGCATAAACTACATAAAGTTTTCATTATGACTTTTCAGAATAATATTGTCTGGCTTGGGTTTTCCTCTAAGATGCATCTGAGTTGTTCAGCCTGCTAACTTCTAGTTGAGTACATAACTTCACCACGTGTTGTTGTAGGGACTCTTTATGTTGCTAATCACTGACATGTTAATATTTGTTTCATTGCCTAGTCTGTAGAACGTTGCACTGCTATCTCAAAGGTTGCACTGCTTTAGTGGTTCAAATCCACTAGCAGCCACGCTTCAGGAGAAAGATCGGCTATTTCTTCCAGTGAAACTTTAAGCTTTGGAAGCCCAACAGAGGGGCAACTATAAGTAGAACTGATTCAATGCAATGAGTTTTAATTTGTGTTTTAGATAATAATGATATAAATTTATTTAGGCTCATTTTTCTCTGACATGATATTTTAAAAAATTAAGCCATGTTAATAGTTATAAAAGGAAAAATATAAAAGTAGGAAGAACATTACTAATCTTATTCCTATCACCCAAATGACTACAAAAATTTAATTTCCTTTTAGTTTTATTGTTTTTCCCTTACACTGTTGTCATCATATTATATTTAAATGTGAATCCCCTCATTTTAATTATCCAACACAAACATTCCCCTCATTTCACTAAAAATCTTTTCAAGTTAAAAATGTCAAAGGTGTTGCTATAGAATTAGAAGCAACTCATAGCTGACCTTCCAGCGAGTTTTTGGGGCTGGCAACTTACACAGGAGGAGACTGCCCATCTCTTTCCAGTGGGTAAACTGGTGGATTTGAACTTCCAGAGAGGCATTACCTTTAGGTTAGCAGTACAACTCCCTATACACTAGGTTACTAGCTGTTGTTGGTGTTGATTGCCTTCAAGTAGAGCATGACTCATAGTGACCCTATTAACAAAAGGCCTGAAGTCCCTCTACAACTATCAGCATTTATCAAAGTTCATAGAGTTTCTGGAGGCATGCTGTTTAGGAAGTGGATGCCACTTCTGCTTCCAAACCTGTCATAGTATATTACTGTTTTTATGTTCCATTGAGACTTCTGTGGTGTATAGCAACCCTATGTACAACAGATTTAAACCCTTCCCTGACCTGAGCCAGTCTTACTAACTCAAACACACGAACCCCCATCGTCCCAGTTACTGTATCATTCCATCTCATCCTGGGTCTCCCCCTCCTGCGCTGTCCATCCACCCTTTCAAGCATGATGTCCTTCTCCAAGGACCAATCTCTCCTGGCCACATGTCCCAAATAAGTGAAGCAGAACTTTAAAATCCTAGCCTTCAAGGAAAGGCTTGATTTCACCCTCTCCAAGACAGACCTATTTGTTTTTCTTGGCAGCCCATGGTATGTTCAAGACTCATCTCCAGCACCACAATTCAAAGGTATCTATTCTTCTTCTCCCTTTAAATGAATTAGTGATTATTAGTTTAGAAACTTATTTATATTTCATAGAAATGTTTTAAATGATCTAACTATTAAATACAAGTTGCAAAAAAAAATTAAAAAATATACATGGAAAGAAATAAAAGACAAATATGTGCATAAGTAAAAATTCCTCTATAGTTTTTACAGCACTATAGTTTGCTTTTAAATTTAAACCTAGCTGGTGAATGCACTTACATTAAAAAAAAGTGATTTTGTGTGTAGGTATCACCTGCTTTCCCAAAGCTTGTACTCTGCCAGAGCTGCCACTTTACTATTATGAAGGACTTATATTAGTACCTGTTCTAACTAACTGAAAGAAATGCAGAGAATTTTTGCTTTTACAGGGGGAAAACAAAGTAAAAAAGCAAACCCTGCAATCAGAGTATGTTTTGCAGAGAGTCATTAAAAAGACTGTGTGTAGAACAGAATAGCAAGGGTAATGCCACCAAGCTCCTTCCCAGGAACTACACCACGCATTTCAGTATCAAGCCACCATAGCTTTGAACTCTCTCTGTGAGCACCTTGTGTCAGTATTTTTCTAGGTTTTATATATTATTTGGCATAATTTGATGGATTATTTTTCTGAATGCTCAAATATTTTCCCACATGAATTAAAGGTAATTGATTATTCACTTTACATAATTTTGGTTTATGAAAGACTTCACAGAAACATTTGATTTTTGCATGGGGTCAGTAACATGTATAAACTTAAAAATTTGGGTTGCTGTTGTTGTTGTTGATTACCTTCGGGCCAAGCACGACTCATAGCCTGAAGCCTCTCTACAACAATCGACATTTGTCAAAGTTCATAGAGTTTCTGGAGGCATTTTGTTTAGGAAGTGGGTGCCACTCCTGCTTCCAAACTTGTCATAGTATGTTACTGTTGTTATGTGGCATTGAGTCTTCTGCGATGTATAGTGACCCTATGTACAGCAGCTCTGAACCTTTCCCTGTCCTGAGCCAATTTCACTAATTTCAACACAGTAACCCCCATTGCCCCAGTTACTGTATCAATTCATCTAATCCGAGGTCTCCCTCTCCTGTGCTGTCCATCCACCCTTCCGAGTATGATGTCCTTCTCCAAGGACTGATCTCTCCTGGCCACGTGCCCAAAGAAAGTGAAGCAGAGCTTCAAGATCCTAACTTACAAGGAAAGGCTTGATTTCACCCTCTCCAAGACAGACCTATTTGCTTTCTTGACAGTCAGTCCATGGTACATTTAAGACTCTTCTCCAGCAGCACAACTTGAAGGCATTTATTCTTCTTCTGTCATCCCTAGTCATTGTCCAACTCTCTGAAGAATAATAAGTAATTGAGAAGACCATGGACTGGATTAGGTACTTAGGCACACTTTTGTCTCTACACTGACACTGTTACTCTTCAGCACTCTGGAGAAGTCCAAGACGGCAGATTTTCCCCAATGCAATTAATCTTTTGATTTCCTGACTGCTAGGTTAAGAGTGCTGGTTGTGGATCCGAGCAAGTGGTAATGACTAACAACCTCAATCTCTTCTCCATATATTATGATACTGCCAATTGGTCCTGTGGTGAGAATCTTTGTCTTCTTGATATTCAACTTCAATTCATATTGAGGACTACAGTTCTTGACCTTTTGCAGCAAGTGCTTCAGGTCTTCTTCAGTTTCAGCAAGCAAGGTTGTGTCATTTGCATGTCATAGGTTGTTAATGAGTCTTCCTCCAATCTTAATGCCACACTCCTTCTCATAAAGTCCTGCTTCTCAAATGATCTGCATACAGATTGTAAAGGTATGGGGACAGGATACATCCCTGATGCACTCCTTTCCTGCATTTGAACTATGCAGTGTTTCCTTATTCTTACTTGTTCTGAAGTTTGCTTCTTGATCCAAGTATAAGTTTTATATAAGATCGAGTGTTCTGAGGTTCCCATTTTCCTCAAGGTTAGCCACAATTTATTGTGATTCACACAGTCAAATGCCTTTGCGTAGTCAATGAAACACAGATAGACATTCTTCTGGTACTCTCTGCTTTCTGCCAAGATCCACCTGACATTGGCAATAATGTCCCTAGTGCCATTGTTGTTGTTATGTGCCGTTGAGTCGTTTGCGACTCACAGTGACCCTATGTACAACAGCCTTAAACACTGCTCTATCTCGTGCCAATTGCATTGCCTCTGACACACCCATCCTGATTATTCAGTCACTGAATCAATCCACCTCATAGAGGGTCTTCCCCTCCTGCGCTGTCCCTCTACTCTACCCAGCATGATGTCCCTCTCTAAGGACCTGTCTCTCCTTACAACATGTCCAAAGTATGTCAGTTGAAGTCCCAGAATCCTTGCCTCCAAGCGCCATTACCTCTTCTAAACCCAGCTTGTATTTCTGGTAGCTTTCTGTCAATGTACCGTCCAAGTCTTTTCTGGATAATCTTCAGCAGGATTATGCTAGTTTGTGATATTAGAGATATTATTTGATAATTTCCACACTCTGTCAGGTAAACTTTTTTGGGGTTGGGAATAAATATGGATCTTTTCCAGTCAGTTGGCTAAGTTGTTGTGCTCCAGATTTCTTGGAACAACTTGGTGAGCACATGCAGGGCAGCATCCATTTGCTGAAATATGTTAATTGATATTTCATCAATTCCTGGGGCTTTATTTTTTGCCAAGTCCTTCAGAGCAGCCTGCATTCCTCCTTCATCACCATTGCCTCTTGGTCATATGTTGTTTCTTGAAATACTTTTGTATCAGCCAATTCTTTTTGGTACAATGACTCTGTATACTCCTTCCATCTTTTTTTAATGCTTCTGGAATCATTCAATATTCTGCCTAAACATCCTTAAACATTGCAACTCATGGGTTGAATTTATTCTTTAGTTTTTTCAGCTTAAGAAATGCTGAGTGAGTTCAGCCCTTTTGACTTTCTGACTCCAGCTCTTTGCACATTTCATTTTAATCTTTTGCCCTGTTTTCCTGAGCAGCCCTTTGAAATCTTCTATTCAGCTCCTTAACTTCTTGATTTCTTTCTTTCGTTTTTGCTTCTTGGCACTCTAGAGAAATACTCAGAGACTCTTCTGACATCCATTTTGTGCTTTTCTTCTGCTTCCTTCTTTGTAATGACTTTTTGCATTCTTCATGAACAATATTCTTGATATCTTTCCACAGTATATCTGGTCTTCGTTCACTAGTGTTCAAGGCCTCAGACCTATTTCTGAGTTGGTTTTTAAATCCAAGAGAGGTAGTCTCAAGGCCAAATTTTGATTCCTGTGAACAATTTAACCTTCCTTCTTTAGTTTTAATTTGAACTTCCATATGAGCAGTTGATGGTTCCACAATCAGCACCTGGCCTAGTTTTACAGCTGATATTATTAAACTTTTCCAATGGTTCCCTCCATAGATATAATCAAGGTCAGTTATACATAATTTTTAAAATGTGAATCTCACTCCCACCTAACTTCATGAGAAGACATATGTACACCACAAACACATATAGATTAATGGAATAGAATTAAGAAGAAAGAAATTAACCCATAAATCTAAGGCCAACTAATATTTGACTTTATTAAATTGGGAAATGACAGTCTTTAACAAATAGCACTGGTAAAACAGGCCATCTACCTGCAGAAAACTAGGATACGATCCATATCCACACCCCACACAAAAAGCAGCTCAAAGTGGAACAGAGACCTAGGGATAAAACCCCAAGCAACAAAAATCATGAGACAAAATGAGAACACATTTAGAAGCCCTGGCCTACTGCATAAATCGGCTTACAAATAGCCAAAAATGCACAACCTAGAGCAGATAAAGTCACCACATAGGACCTTCCTAAAGTCAAATCCTTGTGTGCATCAAAATCTTTCTTCAGTAGGGTGAAAAGAAAATCAATATATTTTGGAAAAAAACTCCCATATTTCGCAATTACATTTCTGACAAGGGGCTTCTACAATTTACAGAACACTACAGTGCCTCCATGAGAAAAAGACTGATAACCGAGTTCCTAAATGGGTAAAAACCATGAAAAGACTCTTTGCCAAGAAAGATATTCAGATGGCCAATAAACACGAGGAAATGTTTAACATCACTAGCAAATTGAGTACAACTAATAGTGACCCTATGAACAAAAGATCTGATCCCTTTTCTATAACTGTCATAGTTTTTCTAATATTCATAGTTTCTAGCAATTAGAGAGATGCAAAGAAAAACAATAATGAGACACCTCACCCCAGCAACAACAGCAAAGTTTAAGAGAATAGCAAACAATAAATATTAGCAAAAATGCAGAGACTGGAATTTTCATGCACTGCTGGTGTAATTCTAAAATGGCACAACTGCTATAGAAAGCAGAGTGGCATTTTCTCAAAAAAGTGAATTTTGGGGCACTGCGTGGTTTTGGTTTTGCTGGGTTTGCACTGCCCACGCCCAGCGTCCCCGGGTGACCCCTCTGAAGCCGGGCAGGTCAGGGGCTTGGAGGGCGGCTCTCCTGAGCTAAAGAGGCTGGCTTCGGCCCCTGAACTGCTGGCTCAGTTTGACCTATTTCTGAGCTGTGTTGTTGAATATCCCATGAACTACTAAAAAACAGGTGTGACCAGTCCCTGGAGAAGGATGTTTTGCTTGGTTAAGTAGGAGGACAGTGAAAAAGAAACTCAACAAAGATTGATTGACACAGTTCCTGCAACAGTGGTGGGCTCCAGCAAGGTGGGACTGAGTCTGAGGATGGCACAGGATCAGTCTTCTAGGTCGTATAGCCCTGGCATGTCCAGTTGCTGTACAGCAGTAACTCATGGTCTCTGTGAAGCTGAACACTGTGACACTGATGTGTCAAGCACGATAACGGTTACCCATGGTGGACAGTGTTTGGTGGTTCTCCCCGGTTGACACCAGCTTGGAAGCAGAAGTGACATCCACTTCCATAATAACTTGCCTCCTGAAACCCTATGAACCTGGAGAAAGGATGAAAGTCACGCATGCAAGTGTCGAGGACTTTCTTTCATAGGGTCGCTATGAGTCACCTACGACTCAACAGCACTTAACAACAATAGCAACAACTTTTATTCATTATTCCATATTTTTTCTTCCCCTCCCCCAGTCCACCCTGCCATGCACCCCTTGTTCCGGATGGTTGTCATACATATAATGCCTAACCAAATATTCTTTTTGGACAGTTCTTCCCTTCCTCTGTTCTAATGAAATGTTCATTATCTGTCCACTCTTTTACCATTCTCTCCCCAACCACCCCATGTCTGTCCTATTTTATAACACCGATTTTATGCAGTATTTGTCCTTTTGTAGCTGAGATATTTCACTCAGCATTATGTCCTTCAGGCTCCCCCAGTTATGTAATGTTTTATGAGTTCATTGTTTTTCAGTGCTGCATAGTATTCCATTGTGTATATGTAGTTTTTCTATTTGTTTGTTGATGGACACTTGGCTTGCTTCCATCTCTTTGGTATTGTGAATAACACAGCAATAAACATGGATGTGTATACATCCAGGAAAAAAGTGGATTTGGAAATAACTATATGACTCTGCTATACCCTAAGGAAATCAGAGCTGAAGCACAAATGGAGATATGCATTCTTATGTTCATTGCAGTGTTATTCTCAGTTGCAGTAGTGTGGAAACAACCAAATGCCTGTCAACAAATGAAAATATAGAGATTGTGGTACATTCACACAATGGAATACTATGCAGCACTAAAGAACAGCAGAGTATTTATAAAATACTATACAACATTGGGAGTTCTGGTGGCCTAGTGGTAAGAAGCTGTGCTTCAATCCTGAATGCAGGTGGTTGAAATCCACCAGCTGCTCTGCAGGAGAAGGCTGGGCAGTCTCCTCCCATGTGATTAACTACCCATCAAAACCTGCTGGAGAGTCAACCAAGGGTTGGTTCCAACTTGATGGCACACAACAACCACAACATTGGGAGTCTAGAGGATTGTATGCTGAGTGAAATTAGTCACAAAAGGAAGAATATTGTGTAAGACTGTTGTGTGCCATCCTCACTATCTCTGATATACTCCAAATCCTTGTTACAGTCAGTCATTAAGGATCTTCCTTTCTTTTTCTGACCTTTCACCTTCCCCAGTATGATATCTTTTTCTAGGACTGGCCTCTCCTGACAACATTCCTTATGTGAGATGAAGTTTCACTAGCCTTGCCTCTAAGCAGCACTCCAGTGCACTAACTCTAACCCACCTCTTTGTTCTTTTTGTAGCCCATGAGATATTCAGTAATCTTCTCCAATATCATACATAATTCAAAGGCATCAATTATTCTGTCATCTTTACTCATTGTTCAACTTTCACATGCATAGAAAGTAGGTGAAAATTGACAATTATATTTCAATTCAACAACCTTTGAATGCTCTGCCTCAGAGGCTTACTTATCTCAGATTGCCAGCAGATGGAGCCTGGGTACCGGATCTAGACAGTTTAGACTGAAGATAAAAGTGAAAGTCTGAGATAACGAAAAGTTTGGGTGACACTGGCTAGGACAAATTTGGCAAAAACATGCAAGAGTGGAGAATCCACAATGGCTCTGGAAAACCTGTCAGAATAGAGTTAACAGAAGCTCCGCTAAAAACAGAGAGGCCTAGAAGAGAGAGGAGTTGGACCCAGGGACATTCAGATGGGTAATGAGGGCTGCTGTGGGAAGATCAGCCTGAGAGGAACGTTGCATGAGCTCAGTGCTGAGCCCAGGGAAGACAACCTGGGTAAGGCAGAGAGATATTATGGAAACAATCAGCCTCCTAAGCTATAGGCTGTTCTGACTGTGAGAGAAGCCAGCCAGACAAGTTCCAGAGGCCTGGGAACGGGAAGGTGAGTACCCATGTTTCTTGTGTCCCTTGAGTTACCCCCTCCCACTGCCCTGCTTTGTTCATTGCCAGATTGTTGAGGATTGGTAAAAGCAGTTTGCTTAGAGGGAAGTTTATAAATACGAAAGGGGTTCATTTTTGGAAAGAGATGGTTGCCCTGTATAAAGGAATTCAAACCCAACACTAGCAGAGGAAAGAGCAAATCGAGCTGTGGTTGAGAAGCTGAGGAGGAGTTATACTGCACGGGTGTGAGGCTGCAGAAGCAAAACTCAGAGAACTGGCAGCAGAGGGCCACTGGATCAAGGTTGCTGCATATTGAAAATGATTCAATGAATAAGTCAATGTTGAGACAGTTTTGCTCCAGAGATCCATTTATTATGGTCCTTTTATTCCCACTCCATGGAATTCTTGCTTAAATCCTCCCCAAAAATTGTTGGCCACAGAAGTTTGATGGCCTGCTTTTAGAGAGCTTCATTGTTTTTTTGATCCAGTGCAGGAAGGGTGAGACCTTCGTGAAGATTCCTGGAGGTGTCCCTTTTTCACTTGCACAGCAGAAAATACCCTGGACAGTGTTCTTACATACAAGAGGAGCCCCTGAGTCACCCTGTAGAAATATAAGGGACAGGCTGAGATGACCTTTGTCCTGGTCCAACCCTCCTTGCTATCCTGGCTCCATACTTTCTGAAAAGGCAAAGGAGAGACTGTTTGAAATTTGAGGCTCCCTCAGCCCTGGGTCCCTGTCCTGGCCATGACTGTTCTCCTTAGCTTGACCCACGCCAAGGCCCTCTCAGGGATACTTTCTTGGTCGAGTTGTCGTGGATAACTGGTATCTCTATCCTATATTGTCATCCCCATCCCTAGCCACCTCCACCTTCCCAGGGGAAGAAAACTTAAGCTTTGTCAGATTCCTAGCCTGTTCACATATTCAGGTTGAGGACAGGAGGACATGGCCACTCCCATGCTCCAGATCACCCCCATCTTGGAGCCTAAGTAGATGCTGGAAACTTACCTTAAACCCAGTCTTATTCTTGTTCTGGTCCCCCACACATATCTCAGTGGCTTTCCTGTAGTACTTGGGGAAGAGACCCTCACACTTCTGGTCCTCCTGCACAGTCAGCTCTACTTCTTGCAAAGTTGTTGATAAGGAGTCCTTGTCCACTGAGACCTGGCCCCATCCAGCTACACTGCACATCTGCCCTGGCTTCACTCGGGCCTTTCTCCCAGGCAGGGGGAGCGAGCGCACAGCTGCTGTCCGTTTGGCCTTTATCTTCAGCTGATGGGGAAGACAACAAAGTCCTGATCAGTCAGAGCCTGCTGGGACCGTAGACTCTGGTGGGCTGCTTTTCTATCTCTCCTTCTCCAAGGAAAGAAGACTAGTCAAGTATCCAGGGGCTGAAAGGCAGGAGTCTCAGTGGGAGGAGAAACACCCTGGGCCCAAGACAGCAGAAGCAGGAGGGAGTGTGGCCTACCTGGAGTAGCATGATATCACCGGAAAAAACCTTCCTATTATAATCTGGGTAGCAGAAGGCTTTTTTCACAGGGATGTGCTGCTGAGTCTTTTCTTGCTTCTTGATGTTGTGGGCCCCCAGGGTGATGTTAATGAATCTGGACAGAGAGCAGAGTAGAGGTTCTTATAAAAGCTGCGGCCTGAGAGCCGTGAGCAGGTGACAGCTGGGTCAAAGTGGGGCAGCTGCTGACAGGGAATGGAGTTAGGAGGCCCTTGGCTTAGAATTTGCTGTACCTTCAATTTCTCAGCAGCACTGTAGGTAGGTGTTTATGGCATTCTCTTTGCCCTCAGGTCATAGAAAATGGACTGGGCCATACCTGCTTTTATCCTCCACTGTCTTCCTTAAATAGCCAGTGAGGTCCCTCTCTGACTTATCCCACTTGCCCCAACATCTGACCTCATAGGTTCCATGTAGACCTTTTCATCACTTCATCCTGCTTTGAATGGTCCCTTGATGAAACCACTTGGGCCTGTGTCACACACAGCTGCAGAAACTTCGCTCAGTGGCAGGTATAGGGAGAGGTGTCCTTGCAAGTTCTATCCCTCACCTTCCCCAGCAGTGAGCTGCTGTCAGGACAAAATCCTCTCGCACAAGAACACCACTGCACCTACTCTTCTTGCCATCATGAAGAACCTGAACAAACACCATGTAGGGGAGTGAGTGGGCTTTGGCTTCATGACCCCCAATGATCTCCTCTGAAAGAAAAAAATGGAAAATAGTGTGAGTAGGATGTCCCACTTGACAACTGAGGCTAGGGTTAACATTGCCTTGTGGACGGTGGGACAAGTTGTCCTGGACACTCTTGGCAGTACTCCTTACTGGCACAGTGACTGGTCCTTACCCTTAAGTCTCAAATGGTGCCCCTTACAAAGAAGACAGTGCTTGTTCTGCACATCCCATATTACACACATGGTTGGAGGGGACAGGGCTTGTCTCCAAGATGACAGAACCCCATAGAATTCCAGACAAAAATCCTCTGATGATTTTCTTAGTTTCCTGGCCTCTACTAATATTCAAGCTGTTGCCATTTTCTAACAATCTGCCCATGAGTTTATAGAGCTAGAGTAAAAAAAATTATTATTATTGTATACCTATGAAGGAGCTTTTCTTTTGCTTTTCAAGGAGAAGAGCGAACTGGGGTTGGGGGTGGAGTGGGCGGGGAGAAAAATGCAACAATGAATGAATGGAAATCCAAAATCTCTGTAGATGTTCATTGAAATTAATAAAAAAATAAAATTATTATTATATTATCAGATCCTCAGTAAATCTTTTTAAGGTTGTATGAATGAATTTCTATAGAGGTTATTGTTGTTTAGATGCCATTGAATTGAATATAACTCATAGCAACCCTATGAACAGCTTACCTGAATCCTGCTCTATCCTGTGCCATTCTCATTTCAACCCACGAGAACCCGTTGCTGAAGTCACTACATCAATCCATCTCATTGCGGATCTTCCTTCCTTTGCTGACCCTCTGTATTTTCAAGCATGATGTCCCTTTCTAAGGAATAGCCTCGTCTAGCTTCATGACCAAAGTATGTGAGACGAAGTTTTGTCATCTTTACGTTGCACTTTTCCCAAGACATACCTGTTTGTTCTTTTGGCAGTCCATGGGACATTCAGCACTCTTCTCCAGCACCACAATTCAAAGGCATCAATTCTTCTTTTGTCATCCTTATTTGTTATTATCAGCTTCCTGATGCATAGCAGGTGATTGAAAAGATCATGGCCTTTATTATCAAACTTATGTCATCGGTTCTCAGTGTTCTGAAGGTCCCTGACAGTGGATTTGCCCAATGCAACACTTCTTCTGATTTTCTGACTGCTAGTACTTAGGATTTAATTTTTAATACAAGCAAGATAAAATAATTTTAAGTTTTGTTCCAAGCAAGTTGAAATCATTGATGGCTTCAATCTTTTCTCCATCGATCATAATGTTGACTAGTGGTTCTGTAGTGAGGACCTTTGTTTTCCTGATGTTAAGATGCAATCATAGCAAAGGCTGTGGATCTTGATCTTCTGCAGCAAGTATTCCACATCCTCGTCACTTTCAGCAAAGTTGTGTCATCTGCATAATTGGTTGCAGATGAGTCTTCGTCCAATCCTGATGCCACATTCTTCTTCATAGAGCCCAGCTTCATTCATTATTTGCTTAGCATACAGATTGGATAGGTATGCGGAGTTGATACAACCCTTACCCATTTTTCTCAATGTTAGTCATAATTTGTTATGATCCACTCAAATGCTTTTGCATAGTTAATAAAACACAAGTAGACATCCTCCAGGTATTCTTTGCTTTTAGCCAGGATCCATCTGACATCAGCGATGATATCCCTAGGGCCACAGCCTTTTCTAAAACCAGCTTGCACTTCTGGTAGTTCCCTGTCAATGTACTGTTCTAGGCATTTTTAAATGACGTTGAACAATATTTTGCTTGTATAAGATATTAATGATATTGCTTGATTATTTCCACATTTTGTTATATCATCTTTTTGGGGATTTGGGGCAAATATTGATCTCTTCCAGTCAATCAGCCAGGGAGTTGTCCTCCAAGTTTTTTGGCATAAATTGATGAGCACATTCAGGGCTCTCTACGTTAGTTTAAAACATGTCAATTTGTATTCCATTTTTCCTGGGGCCTCTTTTTTTTTTTTTTAAAGCCAATGGCTTCATTGAAGCTTGAACTTCATCTTTCATCACCATTGGCTCTTGTTAATATGGTACTTCCTGAACTTTTAAATTGTCAAATAATTCTTTTTGGCACAGTGATTTTGTATATTCCTTTCATCCTATTTTGATGCTTCCTGGATCATTCAAGATTGTGCCCAAAGTACCTGTCAGTATTTTAACTTGAGGCTTGAATTTGTTTTTCAGTTCTTTTAGCTTGAGAAATGAAAGCAAGTTCTTCCCTTTTTATTCTCTGACTCAGGCTGTCTGCCCTGCACATTTCATTATAATACTTTGCTTTATATTCTCAAGTTGCCCTTTGAAATAGTCTGTTCAGCTCCCTTTCCTCAGCATCTCTTCCTTTTATTTTGGCTTCCTGATACTCTAATGCAACTTTCATTGTCTCCTCTGACATCCACTTTGGTTTTTTCTTCCTCCCATTTCTTTGTAATGATATTTTGCTCTCTTCATGAATGATATCTTTGATATCCAGCCACAGTTCCTCTGGTTTTCTATCACTGATATTCAATACTTCAAACCTGTTCTAGATGATTCTTAAATTCAACTGAAAAAGACTCAGGTTACTATTTTGGTTACTGTGGGCTAGTTTTGATTTTCTTACGCTTCAGTTTGAATTTGCACACGATGGTCTTTTTTGCAATTGGCATCTGGTCTTGTTTTGACTACAGATATTGTGATATTGTGCTTTTCCAATCATTCTTTCTGCAAATGTAGCAAATATGATTTCTGTAAAATCCATCAAAAGTGAGGTCCATGTGTAAAGCTGCTGCTTGTATTTTTTTAAAAAAAGACATTTGCTATGAATAAATCATTGAATGCACAAAATTTGATCATTTGCTCTCTGACCTCATTTCTGTCACCAAGTTCATAGTTTCCGTGTATGAATCCTTCCTGATTATTTCCAACTTTTGCATTCCAATCATCAATTATTATTAATGTATCTTGATTAAGATTTTTTTTGTAAGTTTGGTCGATTTCAGACTGCAAAACCCTTAATCTCCTCCTCTTTGACTTTAGTTGTTGGTGCATCTATTTGAATAACAGTAATATTAATAGGTCTTTGTAGTATGTGTATAGATAATATCTTATCACTCATAGCATTATATTTCAGCATGGATTTTTTTTTTAAAATTCAGGAAAGACCTTGAAATTGTCCTTTTAACTATGAATTCAACAACATTGCTTCTTGGTTTTTCATTCTCAGCATAGTAGGTCATGTAATTGTCACATTTAAAGTGGCCCATGCTTGTCCATCTCAGTTCATTGATACTTAGATTATCAATTTTCATGTGTTCCATTCATTTTTTGCAACTTCCATTATTTCCTATATTCATGCTTTGTACATTTCATGTTCCAATTATTAATGACTGTTTCTACACATTTTTTAGTGACTTCTTATCTGAGTTCTATGTCAAATACTACAACTACTTGTGTTCATCTGTTCATAGGGTTTTAGGAAGTGGATGGCCAATCCTTCCTCCTTGTCTGTCTTAATCTAGGAACTCTATTGCAACCACTGAATCAGGGGTGACCTTCTGGTGAGTCATTGGTGGTATAGATTTCAGCATTAGGGCACTCCACAAGTCACACCAGTGCAGCAGATTGACGGACAAATAGAGTAATAGACAGACTGTTGTTGTTGTTGTCATGTGCC
>NW_006400275.1:49661-61227 GCF_000299155.1 Elephantulus edwardii
TATATGAGGCTTCCATGGCTTCTGTGATTCCAAACACATCAACTGATTGTATTTCATTATGTTGGGATTAATGATTTGCTTCTATTAGTCTGTCTCTCTGACGCAAAAAACAAAACAGATAGACAGACTAATAGAAACAAATAATAATACCCAAGCTTAAACACATCTAAGATATAAGTTGGCAATATGCAAATCATTCCCCAGTAACTTAACTGACAGATAGGTCCTGTACCTTTAAAAGCAAACTGTAAACACAACCAGAGATACAAATATCAAGGCACAAGACACCCTTTATAGGACCACAGGTGAGGCCTGTGGTGATATGACTGACTATAGAGGTAGGTCTTTAAAATTCTGATGCTTCTCAGAGCCCAATACATAATGTTGTTGTGTACCATTTCCCATAGATGGCCTTCCAGAAGGTTTTCAGATGTGGTAAATCACATGGGAGAAGATTGCCCATCTTTCTCCCATGGAACACCTGGTAAATTCAAACAACATGACTTTATTTACTACATAATAGGTCTTCAGAAAACCCTTTTAAGTTTGTATGACTAAGCAACTATAGAGAATCATATTTTTAAAATTTGTATGTCTTTCAGAGCCCAAAATATAGTAGATCCTTGGCAAATATGTTTATGGTTGTATGAATGAATAGCTCACATTAATCCTTTGAATAAGGTTTGGTATGGGTTGTGCTTGTAGAATTCAAGGCCAAATGAATGTTAGGAAGTTTGCTGCAAAGAGAGTGGAGCAAGGCAGAGGAAGTAGAAAAGATACCTTTAAGATTTCCAGGCAATACAAGTTCTTTGAGATCATTTTATCCCTGAGATCAATTGCAATTTGAGCTTTTGTTCTGGTTACAAGTGAGCAACTTAGCCTAGAGAAAGGAGTGGAGGTCATGGAGGAATAGTTTTAACATTGTGTGATGCCTTTGAATTGTGGTGTTGGAGAAGAGGGTGGAATAGCCCATGGATCATCAAAAGGACAAAAAAAATGTTTTGGACAATATATAGCCAGAGAGCTCTTTGGAGGCAAGAACAGTGAAAGATGGGCAGTCAATTCTTACTGCCTTTAAAAACCTCTCAGCAGTTCCAACTCATAACATAGCAGTTCCAGCACATAACAATAAGAACAACTCTGACAACAACACTAACAAAGGTAAGAGCTGGAGACATGGTCTGTAAGGAGTTGTGCTACTAACCCACTGGTCACACTGTGGCAGTTTGATCTACAAGTGACGTCTTGAGAGAAAGATGAGGACTCTTCTCCTGTACCAATTTACAGCTCAGGAAATTCACTGGAGGATCAGCTCTGAGTTACTTCCAAGTACACAACATCTTTGAGTTTTACCCTGACAATGAGGTCAGTCATGGCAGCAATGATGAGGATGACACAAGGCCCGGCAGTGTTTCATTCTAGGGTCACCATGAGCAAAACCATCTCAACAGTAGCAAAAATAGCAACAACACCCCAGCCTCATGAGTTTCAATTGTACTTTCCAGGGATGAGGGAGTTCTGGAGGCTTAGTAGGTAAGAAGTTGGGCTGCCAATCCAGAGACACTTGGTTTGAATCCATGAGCTGCTTCAAAGGAGAAAGATGGAACATTTCTTCCTTTGTGATTTACAGCTTGTTAAAATGTGCTGAAGAGGCAGATATAAATTGTTTCTGACTCAATAGCAAAGAATCATTGTTGTTTTGTTTTCTGGGATGAATTAAGGGAATTTAATACAACCTTAATATCTTCTGCCAAGTACAATCAGCTTTCTGGGTGATAAAGTGAAGCAAAAGGGAGGATAACTAAGCTTTTACGTGGTAACAGTCTTGTTGTTATCTGTTTTAACCACAAATATTCAACAAACACCCAGGTGGAAGCTTACACCTACCAGAGTCTAGTCATCCTTGCAGAGTGTTTATCCAATATCCAACTGCTTAATCTGGGTTTGATATGGAAGTTTGTCTAGGTTTCTGGGTCAGACGAAGAAAATTCCTGACTAGCACTGAGCAAGAGGACCAGGAGTATAGGAGATTTAGTGAGATAGGCTCAGGTTTTTGGGGTGCAGAGGGTAACTCACCTGCTTCAGCTCCAGGCAACAACAGAAAGGCCAGCAGGGGTAGGAGTGACTGCATCTTCTGAAGCAGGTTTCACACAATAGAGCTGATCATGTCTAGACACAAAATCCCACAGTGTGATGAAGAGGGCCATACCCAGTGACTTCAAACCACATACACATATATCTTTGTTCTGCTTGCTTAGTTAGATGTGATCACATAAGGGGGTTTGTTAAATTTCTCTGGTTTAGGTTAGGTGAGAACAATACTGTTACCACATTTTTACTGACAGCTGCTAAGTCTTAAACAAAAAGAAAGTATAAAGAACAAGAAGGTGAAAGAAGCTGAGACATTGATAATGGCCAGTAGAGATTCTGGAGCATAGAAGCCTGAATACCTCAGTATTTGAACTGAGCATGTTCTCCTCCTCTGGCTCTTTTTTCCATTTGGCTTTCAAGAGAGTACTGATTTAGCAAGTTAGGTTCAGGAATATTAGACAGATGGTTTCCTGTAGTAGACAATTGGGGGTTCAAGTTCAATCTGACTGTCTAAAGAGGATAAAATGGGCCATGGAGGCATAGGGCCATGGTCATCTGTCTGATAGGGCCAGAGGGAATAAGAATAGCACAGCCCCTCACTGCTCCAGAGTAGAAAGCAGATAAACGGCCCATGACCCAGCCTCATGGTGCTTGCAGAGCCTCACCAGAAGCAAGAGATTTGCTTATTCTTTGCTGACTCACAGTTATGGTCCAACAATGAGGGAGGGAGACAAAGAATATCTCAAAATAAAAGTCAAGGGTTTAGCCCCACAGTTCCTAAACACAATTCCTCAATAAGTCTATGCTCTTCGTTCAGCAGTCAAATCCAAATTATCCAGAAAGGTTTACCTTAGAGTAGTTGTAACCAAATCATCTAGCAAGGTTTCCCTCAAAGCAGTTAGAAGTCAGCTTCTCCATCAAACATCTGGCAAGAACAGTTAAACCTCTAACTATGGCCTGCACAAATACAAGAAGCCTCAGATCATACCTTGCCACTCTTTATTCACAATAATGCCACAGTCTTTCCACCACCAGGGTCTTGTTGTCACAAGACTTGCTCACTTGAAGTCTTGCTACTCACTGAGGGAAGCACTTTTTCTCTTATCCAAGTTCCACAGATGCTGATGATTTGCAAGACAATGTACCTACAGTTAAAGTTGTCAGAGACCAGAGAGACCTTATTGTAATGGCTTTAAAGAAGCGCCAACTTTTAAGCTAACACCACAAAGACTATTAGGATGGGACGTATCTGTTAGTGTGTAGGATTAGCTAGCCTAGGAAAGCTGTAGAGTCAGGCATATCTAAATAACTCTTTTTTCCATTTTATTACCATCACAGATTTGATGTATGAATTTATGTTTTATGTAAATGATACAAAATTGCTTACCAAAGTGAGGAGGACTTGAAGCATTTGTTGCAGAAGATAAAAAAAAATTGTTGTTGCTGATTGCCTTTGAGTTGAGCACAACTCAATGAACGAAAGGCCTGAAACCACTCTATAGCTATGGACATTTATAAAAGTTCATAGATTTCCTGAGGCATGTTATTTAGGAAGGGGATGCAACTCCTGCTTTCAAAACCTGTCATAGTATATTATTGTTATGTGCCATTGAATACACCCTTCAATACAGATCGCATCTCAATGTCAAGAAAACAAAGACTCTTACCACTGCACTAAAAGGCAACATCATAATAGATGTAGAAAAAGCTGAAACTGTCAACAACTTCATCTTATTTGGATCCACAACTAGCACCCTTGGTACCAGCAGACAGGGTATCAGGAGACACATTACACTGGGGAAAGTCTGCAGTTAGGAACCTCTCCAAATTACTGAGGAGTGTAAAACTAGATCCTGGGCTCTGTTGGTGGAAGAAGATCTGTGTGCACCTTTTGCCTTCCCTAAATCACGTTATACCTATACTTCCAGGATTCTGCCAAGAGAGGGCCTGCGAGTAAAACTAGATGATTTTGGGCTCTGGCAGCAGCAGAAGATCTGTATGGACCTTTTGCCCTTCTTAAATCAGGTCATGTCCATCCTCCCATAATTCCATCAAGGCAGGGACTGTGTGTAAAACTAGTTTTGGGCCATTGGGACTGTGGCCCTCAGGTCAAGAAAACAATACTTGTTTATCAGATCTAGAGGACCAAACACCCTCTCCTAGGGAATTATCCTACTGTGACAGCAGCATGCTGCAAATGAAAGAGAAGAGACACTAAGTCACTAGAAATAAGTCCTGGAGCAGAAGCTCAGGGCAAAGGACTTTTCTTTAGAACTATCTGAGATAGAAACCCTTCCCTAAAACTAGTACCTGGAATTCGGACTTAGAGACTCCTAAACTCAAGAAAGACTGGTTGCAGTGTTAGAGACTGGCAGCTACATTTGAGAAGCACAGAAGGCTTGAGACCTAAGCCATCATATCAAGGGTTGAATAGGGGCAGGAGGTGTTGAATGGGGTAGAAGGGAGTAGAAGGAGATACTGGTGGAGTGGGGAAATGGATGGGAAAAGATATACGTGCTAAAGGTGGTGAAATGATACTGAATCTATTGTTTACTTCTGTAACTAGGAAATGTCTTTCATCTACTCCTTTCCATAAAATGCTTATCTGTCAGATACAGTTCAAAAGATGAACATTTAAATTAAGACAGACTAGGAAGAAGGAGTGGCTATCCACTTCCAAAAATAACAGGACTTTGAAACTCTGTGTACAATAGAACACAATTAGAGTAGACTAGCTGATATACCAACTGAGGATGAACTCTCAAATATGGAAACACAAAGGAAGAGGAACAGTTGCAAGCACACACTAGTGATTAGAACGTGGAATATAAGAAGCAAGAATGTAGGAGAATTGGGCATTGTTAAGAAAGAAATGGAATGCACAAATTAAAGGAATGATGTTAGTCTGGAAACTAAGGTGTGCCTGATACAGGCCTTGGCCTTTGCAAATAATGGCTATGCATCAGAGAGCTGAACAATGACTACGGATGATACTCATATCTGAGTATCTCATATTTTTTCTTCCCCTTTTGCCATTTATCCTTTCGTTTCTTTCTCAAAGACATCTTCTCCCAACCATTATCAAGCTGTTTTGTTAGGATGTATTTAATTTTGATGAGGTCTCTGACTGTGTGGCTCCTGCTTTTCTGGTTCCTCTTGTTATGTGATGGAAGCAGCCCATGCTGTCTTTCTGGGGATCTGTCCCCAGACTAGGGATACAGGTGTTGGTCTTTGCAAATAATGGCTATGCATCAGAGAGCTGGACGATGACTAGGGACGATAGAAGAAGAACTGATGCCTTTGAGCTGTGGTTCTAGAGAAGGGTATTGAATATACCACGGATTGCTAAAGAACAAACAGGTTTGTCCTAGAGAGGAAACAGGCTGTTCCTTGGAGGTAAGAATTTTGAAGCTTCGGCTAACATACTTTAGACATATTTCAAGGAGGCACCAGTCCTTGGAGAGGGACATCATGGGAGGAACAGTGCAAGAGAGGAAGACCCTCGACGAGATGGATTGTTTCAATTACTGGGGAAATGAGGGTAGGTGTGTCAGAGACAACGGAGCAAGACTGAGGGCTATTGTACACAGGATCACTATGAGTCTCAGGTGACTCAACAGCACATAACAACAACAATAACAAGGTATTGGAAAAATGAGATGGACTGGCATGGGACATATTGAATGAGACAATCATATGATTTACTATGCCAGAAATGAAAAGATGAGGGAAAATGGGGTTGTTTTCATATTAAAATAGATCTCTAGATCCATCTTGAAATACATTGCAGTGAGTGACAGGATAATATCCATATACATACAAGGAAGTGAAGTGAATATCGCTATCATTCAAATATGTACACCAACAACCAGAGCCAAACAGGAGGAAATAGGTAATTTCTACCACCTTTTCCAGTCAGAAATAGATAGAATTGATAGAATGTGGAATCAACATGTATTATTTATAAATGGGACTGCTGTTGTTGTTAAGTGCCGTCGAGTCGTAGGTGACTCATTGTGACCCTATGAACAAGTCCTCAACCCTTGTGTGACTTTCATCCTTTCTCCAGGTTCATAGGGTTTCTGGAGGCAAGCTATTTACGGAACTAGAATGCAAAAATTGGGTACAAAAAAGCAGGATCAGTAGTCAGCAAACATGGAAATGAGGCTGGAGATAGGATGATAGAATTCTGTACAATCAATGATTTATTAATTGCAAATGCCTTTTATAAGAAACACAAATACAGATTATATACATGGACTTCACCATTTGGCCAATAAACCAAAGCAAAGGGAAGAAATCAAGAAGTGAAGGAGCTGAAGTGAAGATTTCAAAGGGCGCACAGGTAGACAAAGCAAAAACATTATAATGAAATATGCAAAGAACTGGAGTCAGAAAATGAAAAGGACTGAAATCACTAGGCATTTCTTAAGCTGAAGGAACTACGAACAAATTCAAACCTCCAGCTGCAATACTTAAGGATGCTTTGGGAATAATATTAAATAATCCAGGAATCAGTCACAAAAGGACAAATATTCCATAGTGCCACTGTTGTAAAACGAGACTGACATGAGGATTGGAGTGAACCTAAGAAAAGAGGGGATAAATAATGTATGCTGCATTGAAACAGATGAGGGGAGAACTATTTAAAAGGAATATAGGATTAGCATTATTTTCATGACAAGGTTCCAGAAAAACAATTCATATTAAAGTGGACTGTGGACTAGGGGTGGGAGAATTGTATAACAATGAAAGAATTTTTTTTTCTTCAAAGAGAAAAATGAACTGAGGGGGAGGAGTGGGCATGGAGAAAAATGTGCAACAATGAATGAATAGGGAAAAAATGAGAAAAAATAATATGCTGTAAAATATATATATGTGTGTGTGTTGCATTAAAAAATCATTAAGGAAAAAAGAAAAGACAACCTGAGTGTTTGATTTCACATTGTAATGCAGTTAGTCTGTTATTTGATCATAATAAATGTTATAAAACAAAATGTCTATGATTGGTAAAATAAAAAACCAATATGATTTATAATTTTCCAAAAAAAGATGAAGTGGCAACATGAGTCAGCAAGAAGAAGGGGCAAAAAGCTGCATGATGTGGTGGCTTTCAGCTCTGGCTCCATCGACAAAAATCCCCTTACAAATAAATACCTGCATGGGGATGCTCAATGACACTGACGATCTCTTACTGAGATGAAGTAGTGCTGGTTGGCATTATCTCTTAATGATATGAAGTGGTCTGGATGTTTTAATCTTTCATTCTGAGTAGTTCTGATTGATGTTATTCCACTATCATGTTGGGGTCACCATATATTGCACTTCCTCTGACCAGCAGGAAAGAACCATGATTGGAATGAACGAATTCAGACTTTTTCTTAGTTAATTGGTAAGAGGAGAGAAACTCATGGTTGGGTGTCCTCACATCTTGTAGTCCTCATAGTTTCTATTTAAAAGTTTTTCATTACATAAGCAGAAAAATATGATAATTGGATTATGAGATTTAAAATATTTTTAAAATTTAAATAAAACTTTTATATTGGTAAAAAGAAGAAGAAGGAGAAGGAGAAGCAGAAGCAGAAGAAGAAGAAGCAGAAGAACTGAAAGGAGTACACTGAGTCACTGTAGCAAAAAAAAAAAATTGGCTGACATATAAGAATTTCATAAAACTACATATGAACAAGAGCTTGTGGTGATGAAGGAGGAAGTTCAAGCTGCTCCGAAGGAATTGGCAAAAAAAAAGTTCCCAGGAATTAGTGGCATACCAATTGACATATTTCAACAAACAGATGCTACCCTGGCCTGCAGAACAGATCATCTGGGTGTTGTCTCTATGAGGAGGGATGTGGGATCAAGATTGGAAGAAAACTCATCAACAACCTGCATCATACAGATGACACAATCTTGCTTGCTGAAACTTAGGAGAACTTGAGGCATTTACTACAGAACGTCAAGGACTGCAGCCTTCAATATGGATTGACGCTCACTATCAAGAAAACAAAGACTCTCACGACTGGGCCTATTGGCAACATTATGATAGACAACAAAGAGAATGAGATTGTTAACAGCTTCAGCTTGCTTTGATCCACAATCATCACTCTTGGCACCAGATGTTAGGAAATAAAAAATTAAAAACTAATTATGATGGGAAAATGTCAGAGACCTCTCTCTCCAGAGTACTGAAGAGCAATGATGTCAGTCTAGAGTTTAAAGTGCTCCTGATCCTTGCTAGGCATCAAAAAGCTGGACAATGACTAAGGATGATAGAAGAAATATTGATGCCTTTGAGTTGTGGTGCTGGGGAAAAATTGAACGTACTATGGACTGCTAAAAGAAAAAACAGGTTTGTCTTGGAGAGTGTGAAACCAGGCTGCTTCTTGGAGGCAATGATTTTGAAGCTCTGTTTGACATATTTTGGACATGTTGTAAGAAGGGACCAGTCCTTGGAGAGGGACATGGTGCTTGGCAGGCTGAAGGGACACCACAAGAGAGGAAGATTCTGGATGAGATGGACTGAATCACTGACTGGGGTAATGAGAGTAGATGTGTCAGAGACAATGAAATTGGCTCATCATAGAGCAGGGCTCAGAGCTGTTGTACAAAATGTTGCTATGAGTCAAAAAGGATTTGATGGCACATAACAATGATAACCATATACATCTTAAAATTGGACAATGAATAAGGATGACTGAGAAATAATCTATGCCTTTGATTTACTTGTAGTTTTGGAGAAGAGTGTTGAATAGAATATGGACTGCCAAAAGAACAAACAAGTCTTTCTTGGAGGATGTACAAGCAAGATGCTCCTTAGAGCCGAGCGAGGGTAGTGAAACTTTGGTTCACATACTTTGGACATGTTGTCAGAGTGGACCATTCCTTGGGAAAAGACTTCATGCCATGAAAGGGAGAAGGACAGAGAAAGAGATCAATGAGACAACTGACACTGACTGTAACAATGTGCATGAGTAAATCAGAGATGGTGAGGATGGTGCTGGAAAGGGCAATGTTCAGATCTGTTATTCATAGAATCACTAGGAGTCTTCGTTGACCTGACAACACCTAACAACAACAAAAGGGAGTTCTGGTGGTCTAGTGGAAAGAATCTGGTCTGCAATCCTGAAAGCTCATGGTACAATTCCACCAGTTGCTCTGAGGAGAAAGATGTGCAATCTCCTCCTATGAGATTTGCTGTCTCTGAAAATCTACTAGAAGGTCAGTTATGCGTTGGTTCTGCCTCAATGGTAAACAACAGGAACAACAAAGAAATGTTGAACAGGTTGTTGGAAAGAAAATAAATATAGGAAAATCGGCTGAATCCTAGGTTCACAAAAAAAGAAAAAAATAAATATACATATAAAATATACTTTACAAAAAAAGTTTTCTTAATAATATGAACAAGGCTTTTAAAGAACTTGGGAATAGATAAGTAGTAGATACTTCTTTTTACTCATTTCAAAGAATGTTACTGCTTTGCTAAATCCAAAATCTAATACAATAGCTCCGACACCACAGAGAACCATATTGAGGAAGTAAAAATGTTATAATCTAAGTTAATAGCAGAATACAGACAGAACGACTTCCAAATGTGACACAGTCACCTCAGCCTTTAGCCTTGTGGCTTTTGGCCAGTATTACAAAGTTATCAGCCCTGTGAATTATAGCCTCCTCTACCCTAGTTGCCCAACAGACTTGGGCAAAGGTTCTTAGCTCTCGTCCCATTGGTGTAGCAGTCTCAAGGTCCTGTCTCACATCAGGTCTTTGGTTGAGCTATGGCTGCCGCTGCCATAGGTATAGCTGGAGCAAGAAAGTCTGTTCTCAAAGAGCATCCTACAGACTCTCCCTTCTTCATAAGGTCAAGGTTAGTCTAGTTCTCCTTCAGGTGGATTTCTCAATTTAATGGTGAGACTAGCCAATCCCCTTGTAGATTGGTGAGATAGCCAATCCTTTTGTGAACAAGCTAACATGCCTTATCTGCATATTTTCACCTATACATATGGCAGAGTCAAGTTCTATGGTTAGGAAAGTCATATTGAAAGAAACACTCCATAGTGAGTAATATGGGATGCCAGAGTCTGTGTGTGGAATGAAGGAGACTTATGTAAGGGAAAGAAGTTGTAGTGGCAAATCTATTAAATACATACATAGAGATTAATAATATAAAGAAATATATAAAAGCTAATTAGAGCCAAGTTCATCTAAAAATTAGGAGACTAATGATAATGATGCCATTGATGTCAGTTCTGCTTAGACTGGCATTTGCAGTCATGATGGGAATTATGTTTCTCTCGACATCAATAGGGTCAGATGCTAATGTTTTCAGGCAAACATCTAAGTATATTTATTATACCCAGTGAATCTGTTCTACAATTACTCATCTGCCTTCTTATTTAGATGAAAGTTTTTCAGTGAACACAGTTTGGAAACTTGATATCTAGAAAACATAATTATTTCCCAGTCTAAAACTATACTTCTTGGGTCATATGTGATAACCCCCACAAACAGTAACTAGCAAGAAAAGATTTTTTTTGTTGTTGTTGTTGATGTCTCTCATAGATCTAGGCCACATGGACTCATATGGGAAAGGGATGGGCAGTAGACACTTCCACTGGAAGGACTCAAACCAATCTTATTTGGGTGCAGATGATAGATCTGTTATGTTCATTTCTACACTGGCATGCGGTAGATGTTCAGTGTGTGTTTTTCTGGTTTATTGGTGGCACAAAGGTGGTCTTTCTAGTCCAAAGGACTTATATAGTCTATGTTAGATATTAGCTGCTTCTGACTCAACTTCAATGAGTTAAATTGAGTAGAAGATCATCAGGGATTATTAACCTACAGGCCACTAGTGACAAAGAAGGAAAAGCTCAAAGGGATTATTCAGGCTTCAGAGTCACTGAGTGGCTAGTAATTTTAGAGTTTATGTCTATTACTGGGCTGGATCTGAATTGGATAAAGATTCAGTTGGTTCCACCCAGCAAGAATCAGGACAAGGTTTCTGGAGTTATGGTATCAAGCCTGTCTTCCTAGGGCCCTGCCTCGTACCAGCTCCTCCAAAGTCCTTCTCTACAAAAGAGTGAGCTGAACTGGCTGCTGGTTGGTAAGTCCTGCTAGAATCACACATGTCACTGGAATTCCTAGGTGGGGAGATTGAAAGGGGACTATTTCAGAAAGCATAGACTAGAAGAGATAGGATTCAGTGGACTTTGAGAATTCTCAGTAATAAACAGATATGAAAGAGTAGCCAGGAGACTAAATGGTGAACTAAGCCCCGAGCTCAGAACAGGATTGGAGGGTAGAAAAGATATGATATCTCATGGTTGTCTTGATTTGCATCTCTCTCAGGGCTAGGGATTTTGAACATTTCTTCATGTGTTTGTTGGCCATCTGAATGTCTTCCTTGGTGAAGTGTCTGTTCATATCCTGTGCCCATTTTCCAATTGGATTATTCTCCTTTATCTTGTTGTGGTGCTCG
>NW_006400275.1:62457-66473 GCF_000299155.1 Elephantulus edwardii
CTTCAAACCCGTCTGCTACCTTGACTACAAGAGAGAAATGTCCTGGGTTGTTTTGTTGCTTTTTTTTTTCCTTCCCAGAGCCTTAGGATAGGCCAGCATGGCCTTTAAAACCCAGTAAGTACTCCTTTCCTCCCTGCCACGTAGCACAGGGAGCAGAGGCTAGAAGTTCTCTGAGCACAGAACCTGAGAGGTTTGGCTCTGCTACTGAGGTTGCTCTGCATTAGCCCTGCAGAAGGGTAGGCCATAGAGATACAAGAGAGATTAAGAAAGAGCTGGAAGACTCGTTGCCTATGGGTTGTGGATGCAGAGGGGTGGAAATGGGGACAAAGGATGCAGAACATGACTATGTTCTAGGCCTGTCTCAGCTAGCATTAAAAACAAAACAAAGCCAAAAAAAAAAAAAGGACAAAATTTTGTTGCCTTCCAGCCGCAACAAACTCAAACCTGACTCTGACTCTGCAATGGGTTTTTGTTGTTGTTTGTTGTTGTTATGTGCCGTCGAGTCGTTTCCGACTCATAGCGACCCTATGCACAACAGTCCTAAACCCTGCTCTGTCCTGCGCCAACCGCACCGCCTCTGACACACCCATCCCGATTACCCCAGTCACCAAATCAATCCATCTCATAGAGAGTCTTCCCCTCCTGCGCTGTCCCTCCGCCCTCCCAAGCATGATGTCCCTCTCCAAGGACCTGTCCCTCCTGGCAACATGTCCAAAGTATGGGTTTTTAGAGGGTATAAATTGCATAGGTAATTGTCCATCTTTCTCCTATGGAGAAACAGGTGGATTTGAACCTCCTACGTTTGGTTTGACAATACAAGTTATTACTCATTAGGTCTGGATTTGAACCTCCTACGTTTGGTTTGCCAGTACAAGTCCTTACTCACCAGGCCTCCAGAGCTCCCTCATCTAGAATTGCTGCCCACTAAACATGTCAGTGAACAATCAAGACACACAAACATTTCTTCTCAGTTATATTTATTAAGGTTCCAGCCTTTAAGAGAAGATGATCAAGCATAAAGGAGCTCATGGTGATTCTTCTAGTTGGAGGTGGTTTATAGTTTTCTTTATCTAGGGTAAGAAACTTGAGATTTTTGTTAAGACATATGGAGTGGGGAGGGGTGTTCCTTTGTCGTTTTCATAGGAGACAATGTCCTGGACTATTTTTCTGAGTACCAAAGGACCTCCAGAGTCTCACTGGGAACACAGAGAGAAAACGGTGAGTTAATTCCTCTGCTGGTTCTGCATCCCTCCACATTCTGGGAGAAAATTGCCATTCATGAGTTGAAAAGACAGGGGCCACAGGACTCTATGGGACTCCCCAGCTGCCAAATTCTGACCCTTGGCATTATTGTTGCTTCTGACACTTGACTTTTTTTTGTTTCATGCATAAGTTGTGATCTATCTTCTTCCCCAAGTTCAAGATAATTTCCCTCTAAAGCGTTGAGGAGCCTATGCTTCCAGACTACCATTTAAGGAAGCTTGCAGGCGAGTAGTTAATGGAAGACAGTGCATTAGCCAGGGCGGTGATAGCTCTTGAGTTGTTATGTGGTTTTGATTGTTCCATATGGAGGGACAGCTTTTTTCTTGTCTGTGTGCCCTTGGGTGGAGTATACCTCTTCAATTCCCCACTTTAAAATAAATTAAAATAATAAAATAAAATAAAATAAAAATAAAATCCATTTTCTGTCACATTCTTTCCAGTTCATAGCAACCGTAGATGTTATAGAGCCTAAACTCACTGAGTTTTCTTACCTATAATATTTATGGAATGCCTTTGGATAGTCCAAACCACAAACATTTCAGTCAGTACCCAAATGGAAACTGTGCTTTAAGGACTTTTGGTGTGGAGAAGTGAGCCATAAATGTCTCTCTCTTCAGGGGCACTTTTCTGATTCATCTCTGGTAAGCTCACAGAGAGCAGAGTGGCTCACTATCTTGCCTACTCCTCTCTTGTTATTACAGGAAAGTGGGTGACAGTATCCCCCTATTGTTAGCAAGAACCTTCAGCTCCCAGATCCTCTTGAAACATCCTTCTCCCTAGAGCAAGGCCAAGCTAATATTAAATCTCACCTTAAAGGAAGACATCTTTTTCTGTGGGTCCCCCATGGACAGCTGAGAGGTAGTGTTATAATTCTTAAAGCAGTGCTCACACTGGAAGTCTTCCTGAATGACCAGATCCACCTCAGGAAGTTTGCTTGTTTGTTTATTTACTGAGATCTGGCCCCAGTCAGCCACACTGCACTCCTGCCCAGGTCTCACCTGGTCACTTTCTCCAGGCAGGGGGAGCAGGCCCACAGCTGCAGTCAGTTGGGCCTTTGTTTTCAGCTGATGAAGGAAACAACAAAGTCTTGGTCATTGAGAGCCTGTTGCCCCGCAGAGCCTGATGGGCTGCACTTTATCCCTTCTCCTCCCAGGGCCTGAGATTAGTAAAGCAGCCAGGATGAGAAAGGCAGGGATCATTGTGGAAGGAGAAAGTTCTTGAACCCAAGGGAGCAGGAGCAGCAGGAAGTGTGCATCACCTGTAGTGGTATGATGTCATTGGCCTTAATTTTCCCAGTATATTGTGGGTGGAGGATGACTTCTTTCACAAGGATGTGTTGCTGTGCCGTTTCCTAGATCTTGATGTCATGGGTCCCCAATGTGACACTCATGCATCTGGACTGAGAATAAAGTACAGGTTCTCACAAGAACTGCCACCCTGGAGCATCAGGAGCAGCTGACAGCTGGGTCAGGGTAGGGCTGCTGCTGAGGGGAAGTGATGAAGGGAGGAGACCCTGAGGCTGAGCTTGCTGTGCCTTTGGTTACTGAAGAGAATTGAAAGTAATTGTGGAATTCTCTTTTGCCCTCAAGTCCTATGAAATTACTTGATCCATACCTGCATGGCATGCATAGGAATCAAATAGATTACATGTGTGGAAAGACTCAGTGGAGAAGCTCAATATCAGCAGTGAAAACCAGGCCGGGTGCTGATTGTGGGAGAGACTATCGACTACTCATAGGCAAGTTCAAGCTGAAGTTGAGGAAAATTAAATCAAGTCCACGGGAACCAAAATTTGATCTTAAGTCTATCCCACTCGAATTTCAAAACCATCTCAGGAACAGGTTTGAGGCCTTGAGCACCAATGAGCGTAGACCAAATGAGCTCTGGGAGGATATCAAGAAAATCACCCATGAAGAATGCAAAAGATCATTACAAAGGCTGAAAAAGAAGAAAAGACCAAGATGGATGTCAGATGAGACTCTGAAAATTGCATTAGAGCGCCGAGAAGCCAAAGCTAAAGGAAGAAACCAAAAAATCAAAGAGCTAAACAGAAAATTTCAAAAGACAGCCCGGGACGACAAAGCAAGATACTATAGTGAAATGTGCAGAGAGCTGGAGTCAGAAAAACAAAAGGGCCGAACTCGCTAAGCGTTTCTTAAACTGAAGGAGTTGGAAAACAAATTCAAGCCATAGGTGGCAATACTTAAGGATACTTTGGGTAGAATGTTAAATGATCCAGGAAGTATCAAGAGAAGATGGAAGGAATACACAGAGTCACTGTATCAGAAGGAATTGGCTGACACAGAAGAATTTAATGAAATGGCATATGAGCAAGAGCCTATGGTAATGAAGAAGAAAGTTCAAATTGCTCTGAAGGAATTGGCAAAAAACTAGTCTCCAAGAGTTGACGGCATACCAAATGGCATGGCCAACAGACACTGCCCTGGATGTGCTCACTAAGTTGTGCCAAGAAATCTGGACAACAGCCAGCTGGCCCCCTGACTGGAAAAGATCAATATTTGTTCCCATTCCGAACAAAGGTGACCCAACAGAGTGTGGAAATTATTGAACAATATCATTAAAAATTATCCAAAAATGTTTGGAACAATATGTCAACAGAGAACTGCCAGATGTGCAAGCTGGATTTAGAAGAGGTCGTGGCACTAGGGATATTATAGCTAATGTTAGATCTTAGCAGAAAGCAAAGAATAGGAGAAGAATGTCTATCTGTGCTTCATTGACTATGCAAAGGC
>NW_006400275.1:68485-84875 GCF_000299155.1 Elephantulus edwardii
AAAAAAAATTTTAAATTAATTTTAATGAAAGTTTACAGAAACTTAGGGTTTCCAGTCATTCATTGTTGCACTTTTCTCCCTGCCCACATCCTCCCCCAAATCACTCTTCTCCTTGAAAAGAAAAACTCTTTCATTGTTATGCAATCCATCCCCCAAGTTCACTCCTTTATGCAGCCTTCACTCCGGACTTCTATATTGACAAGAATATCCATTCACATATCTCTTTTAAACAGATCTCTCCCTCATCTGTTTCAATGCAATATACATCGTTCCTCCCCTCCTTTTGGGAGAGAGGTTTTGATTTCTGGTTGTGGTGAGACTCTGGAGCATTGTTTACTGGCCATTGGCTTTAATTTTTTATTTTTCAAACATTCTTTTAAGCGGTATAGCACTGGTCTGTCCATTTGCTATACAGAGGTAACTTGCAGTTGTTGTGAAACTGAACACTGATGTGTCAAGTGTGATAATGGTTACCCATGGCAGACAGTGTTTGGTGGAGCTCCCTGGTTAAAACAAGCTTGGGAGCAGTAGTGGCATTCCCTTCTGAAATAGCTTGCCTCTGGGAACTCTATGAACTTGGAGAAATTATGAAAGTGATACAATTCTTCAGGTCTTTCATTCATAGGGTTGCTATGGGTCATCAACGACTCAATGGCACTTAACAACAACAACAACAACAACAACAACAACAACAACCACAACCTACCTGAAATAGCCAGTGTTGTCCCTCTCTGACTTGTCTCACTTGTTCCAACCTCTGACCCTATAGTTTACATGTCGACCTTCTTTTCACTATCTCATCCCACTCCTAAATGGCTCTGCTAATGAGACAACTTGTACCTGTATTACACACAGCTGAGAGAACTCCCCTGAGTGGCAGATATGAGGAGAGGAGTCACTGTAAGATGCCCCTCACCTTCTTAAGCAGTGAGCAACTGTCAGGACAAAATGTTCTTGCACAAGGAATCCACCACACTTCTTGCCATTTTGATGGCACTGAAGAAATGTCATGTATGGAAGTGAAAGAAAGGGATGGAAGACGGGATGATGGTAGTGTCTTACCCGAGGACTGAAGATAGGGTTAACAATGCCCTGTGGGCACTGGGACAAGTCGTCCTGGACTCCCCTTTAAGCATTCTGTACTGTCGCTGTAGGCTGTCCTTACCTTCTAGTCTCAGTGGGCTCTCATAATCTTATAGTGCTTGTTCTGGACATCTCACCTTAGACACATGGATGGAGGAGACAGAGCTTGTCGTCAAGTTGGCAGAGCCTCAGAGAATCTTGTACAAGAATCCCCAGAGGGCTTCTTTATTTTCTGACTTGTCTGATCTTCTAATAATATCCAAGTTGTACTATTTTCTAATCATTTACCTTTGAGGTTATGCAGTTAGAATTTAAAAACTTCCCAAGCTTCTCTGAGCCTAGTACATAGTAGTTCCTCAGTATATATTTTATGGTTGTATCTATGAATGACTCTTATTAAACCTTTGAATAAAGCTTGGTATGGGCTATTCTAGTGTCATACAAGGCCAAATGCATTTTAGGGAATTTGTCTTCCAAGATAGTTGGGTAGCCAAGACCGGAGGGTGCAAAGGAGATAAAGAAACTGACTAAAAATCAGCTATAAAGGAGTCTGGGCAGTACAAGTTCTCTGAAATCAATTGCAACCTGAGATTCTCTCCTAGTCAGGAGTGAGCAACTCAGGCTGGAGAAGGAAGTAAAGGGCTTTGAAAGAATATTGACACCCACCACTTTAATAAAAATGACACTTTAACAATGCAAATCTCTGGAGGCATAGACTGTATGGATTTATGCAGCTAATCCAGAGGTTATCTGCATGTATGGCAATTCAAATTTATCAGAGCCTTCTTGGATGAGAGTTGAGCAATCTTCTCTCATGCAATTTGCAGCTTTGAAAATCCACTGGAGGATCAGTAGGAACTTTGACTTTGGCTCTAACAGCGAGTTCAATAATAGCAGCAATTGTGAAGATGGCACAGGATCTTGCAGTGTTTCAATCTTTTGTACAGGGTCACTATGAACACAACCAACTCAACAATTCCTAATAGTAGTGATACTCTAAGTCTGTGCATTGCAGCTTCCCTCTTCTGGGACAGAGGAGCTCGGTTGGCCTAGTGGGTAAGAAGTAGGGCTGCTAAGCAGAAGTACTTGATTTGAATCCATCAGGTGCCCCAAAGGAGAAAGATGGAAGTCTCTTCCTGTGCAATGAACAACTTCAGAAATCCTGCTTGAGGGTCAGCTATCAATTTGTTCCAAATCAACAAGTTGTTCTGTTTCCTGGGATGAAAGAAGAGATTTTAATTACTTCCCTTCATATCTTCTGCTAGTTGCTTTTATAAGAAAATTCTACTTTCCAGGTGCTAAGGAGAAGCTAGGGGGAGGTTAACACCTACTAAGTCTTTAAATGGTTGCAATCCTGTTGTTACCTAACCTGAACCAGAGAAATTCAACAAAAAGTCAAGGGGATGCTAACACCTAGTAAAGCTTCTAGTCATCCTTACAAAACATCTACCTATTATGAAATTGCTTACTCTGGGTTTGATTGGGAAGCTAGTGTCCAGCAAATTCTTGGTTTAGAAAGAATTTCTGACCATCACTGGGCAGAAGGGCCAGTGGTGTAGCTTATTTGCTCTGGTTTCTTGAATGTAGAGGTTCACTTACCTGCTACTGTCCCAGGGACAAGAGAAAAGCCAACAGGGTTAGGAGTAGCTGTGTTTTCTGAGGAAGGCTTCCCAGGGTAGAGCTGATTGTGCCTAGCCACAAAAATAACCACTTTGCAATGAAGAGGGACAGAACCAGTGAGTTCAGTTCACACCTGCTTGTGTTCAGCTGCTCTGGTTGGGTGTCATCACGAAAGTTGGTTTGTTAAATTTTTCTGGTTAGGCTAAGTGAGATAAAAAACTGCCACCACATTTGTACTCACAACTGCTGAGTCTCAAAACAGAAACAGAAAGCAAGAATAAGGAACAAGAAGGTGAAGTCTGCTGAGGTTGTGATAACAGCCAGTAGAGTTGCTGGACAACATGTATAGATACACACACACCCCACACACACACATATATATGTATATGTATATATGTGTATGTGTATATCTATATATACACACATATATGTATATACACACACGTGTGTATATATATATATATATACACATATAGTTGTTATGTGTTGTGGGGTCAAAGCTGACTCTCCAGAGCATTTTCAATGACTGTCAGTCTCATAGAAGGAGACTGCTTATCTTTCTCCTTCAGAATAGCTGGTCACCTGAATCCAAGGGTACTCAGTGCAACTCCTAACCCTTATTGGAAGTTCTAAGTTCATCAGAGTCTCTTATAAATGTTGTTGTTATGTGCCATCGAGTCACCTGTAACTCATAGCGACTCTATATAAAAAGCTCTGAAGTTTGCCCTGTCCTGAACCAGTCTCACTGATTCCAACACACTCACACTCATTGCCCTAGTCACTGTGCCGATCAATCTCATCTGGGATCTTCCTCTCCTGAGCTGTCCTGCCATCCTTCTGAGCATAATGTCCTTTTCCAGGAACATATGTCAGATATTGTTCTAAAGTTAAGCATCCAAATTAAGACAGATTAAGGAGAAGGATTGGCCATCCACTTCCAAAAATATAACAAGCCTTCAACATACAGAAACATATATAGATTAAATATGCATAGCATCCATAGTAAAAGCAATCACAAAATCAAAATAGGTGTTGCACTGGAAAAATCTGCTTTTAAGGACCTCTCCTATGTCCTAAAGAGCAATGATATAATTTTAAAGACTAACATCGACCTAATCCAAGCCATATTTTTTTCCGTGTGCTCCCTGTACATTCTATAGTTGTACAATGAAGGACAACAGAAGAAAAATAGATGCCTTTCCAGCTTGATGTCAGGGAAGAATATTGAATGTCCCATAGACTACCAAAAGAACAAGTCTTTCTTGTAGGAAGTGCAACCGGGGTGCTCCTTAGAAACAAGGGTGTTGAAACTTCATCTCACCTACTTTGGCCATTCTGTCAGAAAGGATCAGTCCTTGTTGCATTTTTGTGTCCTGTAGGAAAAAATTGGGCAATGGAATGAATTACTTAAGACTTTAGTTAGTCAAGAGAATAAGGGGAGAGGAACTCAAAGTTGAATGTCCTGACAACTTATACATCTTTCGTTTGTTTGTTTTTAACAGATTTATTATAGTTTACACATCATACAATCTGCCTACTTAAAATGTGCAATTATTTGTATATTCATAAACATGAACAACCATCACAGTAGTGAATTTCAGAACATTTTCACAACTTCATAAATTAACACCACACTCTTTAGTTATCATCCTCTATCTCTCCAGCCCCCAGGCCTAAGCTACTAATTTACTTGGTTTTGGTGTGTTTTTTTTTTTAAAGTATTTTTCATACTGTTTATTTACAAAGTTCATATACATTGTTTTTTACACTGGATCTTTCCCATTTGCTTCACCCACCCCTCCCTCCACCCATCAAATTGTGTGATATACTCATGAGCATCCCTTTTTATTTCTATTTTTACTTTTATTGGTATGCATATAGTTATTAATATACATTGTGTTTCATTTATATACTTAGTGGGTTTTGTGTGTGTGTCTCACACTTTTATTCTTTGACATTATGTTTCATACAATCATTCCTCTACACTGTGTTTCATACAATTAATCACCATTGAACTATGCCCACCATTACCCTGATCTTTCCTATTTGCTTCACCCTCCACTCACTGAATTATGCAACTCTTTGATTTTACCCTGCATGTCCTCACCCCTCTGCTTCCTCCTTTTCCCCCTTTAACCCACACATACATTTTATTCATTATACTTCTATTTTTATAATAATGGTCTTATGAAGTATTTGATCTTATGAGACTGAGTTGGTTCACTGAGAATTAAGCTCTCCAGTCTCTCTCATGTTATACGGTATTTTTTGAAATCGTTACTCCTGAGTGCTGTGTAGTATTCCATCATGTGAATGTATCACAATTTCTCAATCCATTCAGATGTAGTTGGATATTTGTGTTGTTTCCATGTTCTTGCAAAGGTGAATAATGCTGCTATAAACATTGGTATACTAATCTCCATTTGTGTCTCACTTCTAATTCCCCTGGGCTATATTCTTAGCGGTGGAATAGCTGAGTCTTATGGAGTTTCTATGTCCAGCTTTTTGAGGAGATGTCAAACTGCCTTTCTGAGTGGTAACATTTTACTATCCCACCAACACTGTTTGAAAGTTCCAATCTCTTCACATCCTCTCCAACATTTATTGCTTGCTGTCCTGTTAGACTTTGCACTGCTGCTGGGGTGAGATAGTTGATTTGTATATTTTCATAGATTTTATTTTAAAAGAAAATATTAACAGGACTCATGACATTTACATAAGACATCCTGTTCATTACAATGACTGTTTCCTCTTTTATGACCGTAATCTTATTAATATTTTAAGTTAGCAAGAGAATATTTTCTCTGAAACGTGTTATATACATACATACTGTTAAGTCTGGACAAAGGGGGCCAAAAAGAAGAATGAAGAATTCAGAATTCAAATGGTGATGGCCTTTTCTGCCACTGATAAGAAGAGCAAACAGCCTTGCTTCGTGTTTCTTACCACCAAGGGATGACCTGTTGTCAATGCTATCTTAATCTCTAAATTTCTGAAAGCTCTCCTTCTTCTGGATGCCAGTCTTCCTCTGATCCTGTCACTATGAGCAACACCAAAGCAGATGCTACAGCTTGAGGCCTCACTTCCTCATTGTCCATGGCTCCATTCTTATTCCCTACTCCAGATATCAGGCCCAGTTACTCCCTACTAGAAACTGACATAGGCAAAATGAGGATGCATCACACCTTAACGTTGGATCTTTCTTAGTGATAAAATTACTCCACTTGAATTCCAGTCTACCTCTATCCTCACCGATATCCATAATTCACTCCATATTGGACCTAAAGCCCTCTTTTCCTTCCTCCAACCTCTATTTTCTACCCCTTCTCTTGCCACAAAAATACAACTAGTCTACTCCTGGAACTCCATCTGCTCTAAAATTTCACCCCAGGGTAGCCTCAGACCCCAGTTCCCTACCCACCAAATGAGAGCCCACCTGGTCTCAACTGGCAAATTGACTTCACTCACATGCCTAGACACAAAAAGTGGTATTACCTCCTAACCATGGTAGACACCTTTTCAGGATGGATTGAAGCATTCCCCACTGCCCACAAGACTGCTGATATAGTCATATCAACTTTAATCAAACAGATCCTCACTCGCTTTGACTTACCCACTCATATTCAATGTGACAATGGTCCAACTTTTGTCTCCCAGGTTGTCCAGCAAGTGTTGACAATGCTAAACAGCATCTGGAAACTACATATACTGTACCATCCCCAGGCCTCTGGAAAAGTAGAACAGGCAAACAGCCTTATCAAAGACCAGCTGACCAAACTCAGCCTTGAGGTAAAGCTCTCCTGGCCTACACTTCTTCCCCTGGCTCTAGCTTTCCTACACGTTGCCCCATGTTCACCTCCAGGGCTAAGTCCCTTTGAGATTGTTTATGGCCGGCCCTTCCTTTTAACCCATAACTTTCCACAGGAACCCCCTCTGCTAGCATCTTATCTACCCTACCTAACCTTAATGTGGCAGGTCCTGCGTGAGCTCCTCCTCCCTCTATCACCTCATCCTCTGATTCAATACCTGCTCCTCCTTTACAGCTTGGTGCCTCAGTCTTTCTTAAAGACCTCCACCCTAGTTCCCTTCACCCACACTGGTCTGGCCTCCATATAGTCATCCTAACAACTCCAGTTGCATCTAAGCTCCTAGGTCACTCATCGTGGTATCATGTTTCCCCACCTGAAACATTACCTGAAGAACCTGAAACTGCTACTGATGGACGTTGACTCAACCAGGCCCCACCTGGTTACAGCTCACTAAAACCCCTAGTGATTCTTCTCCTCGCTCTCATCCTTCTCCTTTTACGTCCCTACATGAGTTCAAGTAAAATTGCTGCCTATGTGTGGAGGTTTTACATGCATGAAACTTGGACTAAAAATATCATCACCCAGCCGACTGTCAGCTGGAGAGATGCCAAACTCCCATTCACTTTACCCTTGAACTCCACCAGTCCTTAAAATCCTTAACTGGTTCTTGGCTCCAGCTATTTTCTTTCTTTATGACCAAGTATGTGATTATTACAACTGATGGTCAGAAATCTATGGCAGACACCCTTACTCATCTTTTAAAATCCATTCCATCAGTGGAGGTATGTATAGCCTAAAACTTGTGCTTCAAAGGTCAAGATAAGCCTGTTGTTTACCATCTATGACCCCTGGGATAGCAGGTGGTTACGGAGGGAGAAGTTAAACTGTATAACTGGATCCAAGATTCCTACCCCTCAACTACCCTCAAGATCTTTCAGGTCTACAACCAGACAGTACCAGAAGTTATTCAACAGCTAGCTGATATATCAGAAAATATCCTTCAGCAGGAATCTTCATTCGATTCAGCCTTAACCTCTCCTACTCCTCACCCATTTTCCTGGCTTCCACTAATTCATCAGGACATTGATCTTCTTAATCATATAGTATTGACAATATTACTTTCTTTATGCTTTCCTGAATCTTTCTCCTCTGCTTGCAATTCCACTTGTCTCTGCCTTTGATATGTCCTCCTCTTCCTCTTCCTCCTCCTTATTCCCTCTAAATGAAATGTGCCTCTTTTGGAAATACCCAGTCTCCAACTATTTCTTTTGCCATGTCTCAAGTGCCACACCACCTGCCCCTTGCAATACTACTTATTAGTATCTTCAACTCTACACGCTCCCCCTGGTGGATACTTTGAGTGTGATAATACACTGTATAAAACTATCAAAACATCTTTCACTTTCCATGAATTCCTGCTCCCTTAGTTCATCAGCTTATGATGTATGGGCAAAAAGAATGATTCACCCTCCTCACACCTGTCAATCAACACATAACTCACAGAGCTGTGTTCCTCCTAGTTATAGCTGGCATTTCTCTTGTATCTTCAACAGTTGCAGCAGGCTTAGCTGGTGGTGGTCTAGGTTACTCCCTTATAGCCTCAGAAAATCTGGAGTGCAAACTCCAAATAGCCAAAGATGTCTCTGCTAACTCTTTAGCCTAACCTCCAATGCCAAGTTGACTCTTTGGCCCAGGTATCTCTTCAAAACAGGTGAGCCTTAGACTGGCTGACAGCAGACTAAGGTAGAACCTGCTTGTTTCTCAGAGAACAATGTTGTTATTATATTAATGAAACAGGCCAGTTGAAGAAAATTTAGATACCCTAACTCCAAGATGAGTTACAGCAGAGGAAAGACACCATCAGGATTTAATCAGGGTGGTAGCAATCACCATTAATTACTTAGCTAGCCCCAATTATAGTCCATTACTAATAATCTGTTTATTGCTATTACTAGCACCATGCTTAATAAAATTTTTTTTTATTGGGAAAAACATATTGGGGGTACAAGGAGGTGAGGGTTGGGGGCAGAAGGGTGAGGATGGGCCAGGATGCAGTTGCAGAGCTGCACAGTTTGGTCGGTGGGGGGAGCAGGTGAAGGAAATGATGAGGGTCCAGTGGGGACCAGATGCTACAAAGGAATGACAAGCATTTTCTAATAGTAATGAAACCAACTGTCTTATTGATTTGGAAATTGGATGCCGACGCTCTGGCTTCTTCATGCTGAACAGGGGCATAGATGTAAAGGGGGGAAGGGAGGATGCTTTATCTCCTTACTGGTGGTCTTGGGTTAAAGCTGCTTGCCTTCTTGCTCTGTTAGAAGATATTTTCCTGTCATTTGCTCACCTCTGGACTGCAAAGTGTTTTCCCAGGTGGGTCCAGTGGGGATGGCTGGTTGAGCTGTCAGTTGTATTTCCTTTTTGTCACTGGCACTGGGTTCAGTGTCAATTCTGGAGTAAAACTCAGTGATAAGGTTACCTATAGGAAAGGGAGCAAACCTAGAGAGAACAAACTTGTGAGTTACAAATAGAAGGGCTTTGAGGGTGTTGCTTTCAGGTTTACTGGGGGCGATGGTGGCAGAAGGTGGCCTAGGTAACATTGGATACCCTAGGCATTCTTTTATTTTTTTTTTCTTCTCCTTCCCCACCCAGGGGTCAGATGGCACAATCTGGGGACTGAGGAGCTCACCCTGAGGGCCGTGATGGCTCACCCCGAGCCAGGGGCCAAGGGCAGCCCACCCCGGGCAGAGTGCCGTGACGGCTTGCCCTGAGCCAGGGGCCGAGGGCAGCCCATCCCGAGCAGGGCAATACTCCCCAGGAGCTGGCTGGTATACTCCCCCTCCAATTGCCCCTACCCTAGTCTGGTCCCCTCGCCTGACTGAGGACTCTGTGGTCAGGGATAGTGTCTCCCATTCCAGCACTATCACTTTTACCCCCCCTCCATAAGTGGTCATACTGTATTTTGAAGTATGTGTCACTGCCCTCCCCCTTTATATATGATAAAGGGAACCTGAAAATTGTGAACAGACTCTCTGTAGGTCTAACCATCTTTTGGCAGAAGCATTCAACAGAACAAAATATGTGGTGCATTTAGGATGTCGGTCCTCTTGTGCATGCTGCCACTCACTGTTAAGGTCATCAGACTCACAGTGACTTTCAGCAAGCCATTGCATAGGTAATCGTCTTCTTTGGCTTGTCCAATGCATAGGTAATTGTCTTCTTTGGTCTGTCCAAGGAAACCCAAACCTGCAGATGGCAGGCATGCATGCCATGCCCCACCTCCTATGCAGGCGGCCAGCGGGGGTGGGAGGCCTGTGGGAGGCATGGGCGGCCGTTGGGGGTGTACCCCCCCACCCCACCACATGGTCGCTTAACGGGTAAGCGGCCCCCTTTTGCGGGCGGCCAGAGGGTGCCCGCTTCCCCCACAGCCTCCATCCTGGCTCCAAGAATTCTCTCCAGACCAAGTCCACCTTGCGGCAGTGTGGTGGCTTCACTGTACCAGTCTTGAGGAGGGCTGGTGCCCAGCATCCATCCTGGGTGAGGGAATCCATTCATTCTGGCTGTGGAAGCCTCATGGAGCTGCAGCGGCTGTTCAGCGTGGCGTGGGCTCTGCAGAGGGGGGTTGGGAGCCATGAGACTCACCCATTTCTCCTTGGGAATCCTTGAATTCCTGTTGTTGAGCCTCAATCTTCACTGAGGGCCAGTCATCAACTGTTTAAGTGTTCAATTATCAATAAGCCGAAGTCTGGGGCAGGCCATAATGGCCCTGCTTTAAGTGGTTAGCTGCTCCCGCAGCTCACCACGCTGTCTCTGCCTCTGCCGCCATCTTGGATCCGCTTAATAAAATTTTTGTAAGCTCGTATCCGTGAAATTTCTCATGTCACAGTGAACCAGATGTTACTCCATCCTTATGCCCAGCTGCTCAGTAAGCGTCTCCCAACCTTTCTCCCCTACCTCCATGGTGACCCCTTTCAGCAAGAAGCATCTAGGAAGAATACATCACCCCCTTATAACCAAAAAAAAAAGGGATGGGATGATAGGCGTGCAGTGCTGACTCACTCCCAGGCAGCAACCAACCTTGCTTACAACACCCGCAGCATGATCAGCTGCAAAATCAATATGATCCATGACTACTTCATTTGCCAAGAAACTGCCTGCTTAATGACATCACCGATGTCACAGAGAATGGCAACATCTGCAGCCAATCGACGAGCTATACAACTACTTCCTCTGCCAGTAGATGGCCCCTTCCTCCTCCAGTCTTTTAAAAGGCCACTTGGTCTTCATGCCACTTGGGAACTTCTCTGACCCATCCTGACAGCCTGTCTCTCTCTCTTTCCACCCCCATCCCCGGGCCTGGGTCAGAGAACTGTGCCTGAGAGCCACAATAAAACCTTCTTTGCTTGCTTTTGGTTTCCATACCTATTTTATCATACAACATTAGAATTAAAGGAAGATTCACCAACAACCTGTGATATGCAGATGATACAACCTTGCTTGCCAAAACTGAGAAGGACCTGAAGCATGTGCTGCAAAAGGTCAAAGGCTGTATTCTTCAATATGGATTGAAGCTCAACATCAAGAAAACAAAGAGTCTTAGTACTGGGTCAAGAGGCAGCACCATGATGGATGGAGAAGAGATTGAACTTGTTAACAGTTTCAGCTTGATCAGCTCCACAATCAACATTCTTTTTTTTTCCCCTTAAATTTTATTAGTTTTAATGAACATTTACAGAGATTTTGGGGTTTCTTTCATTCATTGTTGCACTGTTTTCTCTACCCTCCTCCCCAGTTCATTCTTCTCCCCCCCATGTCTGTTTTAATTGTCCAATTGCCACAGTGCTTGTCAAAGCCAGTTCTAATTAATCTCCTTTGTCAGTGAGTCCCTTACCATTCCCTATCACTCCTCCCTGAGAGAGACTTCACCCTGAGTCATAAAGAAAAAGGGATGGCAAATTCTCTTAGCTACTTCCTGCTGAAAAGGGACGCTGTAGGTTTCAGGGTGAAGATCTTCTCTCACTACTCTAAAGGGCCCCTTTGGCAGTAGGAAACACATAGACTATTATGGAGATTGATTTTGGAATTTACACAATCAACATTCTTGACACCAGCAATCAGGAAATCAAAAGATGAATTGCATTGGAGAAATCTGCTGTCAGGAACTTCTTCAAAATGCTAAAGAGTTATGATGCCAGCTTAGAGACTAAGGTGTGCTTGACCCAGACCATGATCTTAACACTTACTTGCTATGCATCAGAGCTGAACAAGGACTAAGGATGACAGAAGAAGAATTGATGCCTTTGGGTTGTGGTGCTGGAGAAGAAAATTGACCATACCATGGACTGCTAAAAGAATAAACACTAGAGAGGTGAAACCAAGTTTCTCCAGGAGGAAAAGATTTTCTTTTTCACATACTTTGGGCATGTGGCCAGGAGGGACCTATCCTTGGAGAGTGACATCATGCTTGTAAGGGTAGAGGCACAGCACAGGAGAGAAGGACCACAGAAGAGATGGATTGACACAGTAACTAGGGCTTTCAGGGGGTAAGTATGTTAGAGTCAGTGAGACTGGCTCAAGTCACTGTGAGTCTCAGGCGACTTGATGGCAAACAACAACAACAACAACAACATGTCTACTCTGGTCAAGATCCTCTTGCTTTTAGGGGTTAAGGAATCTTTGGTTCCAGGCTACCACTTAAAGGAACAGAGGCAGTTCTTTTTGGAGGACAGTACATTAATCAAGGGGGTGACAGTTGTTGAGTTACAATGTATTTTTTAATTTTTCCAGATGGAGACACAGCTCTTTGTTTGTTTGTTTGTTTTGTATGCCCTGGGGTAGGACAAATCTTACCACTTCTAGCCACCAACCCATATATAAAAAATAATTCAACCAGTTATTTCCATAATTATTCCAGCTAATAGTATTTCCAGATCTCCCTGAAACATCCTGCCCAGAGCCAGTCCAGCCTAATTAAATCTCACCTTAAATGAAGACATTTTTTTCAGGTTCTCCATGCACAACTGAAAGATATTGTTAAAATTCTTGAAGCTGCACTCACACTGGAAGTCCTGCAAGATCAGCTCCACCTCATGCAGCTTGGTGGCTTTTTCCTTCACTGAAATCCAGCTCCAGCCAGCCACATGGCACACCTGCCCTCACTTCACCTGGACCTTATCCCCAGGCAGAGGGAGCAGGTGCACAGCTGCAGTCAATTTGATCTTGTCTTCAGCTGATGGAAGAGGCATTAAAAGTCTGGTCGTTGAGAATCTGCTGTTCCTATAAACCCTGATGAACTTTATCCTTTCTCCTCCAAGGGCCTGGGAATAATGCTGCCAGGATGAGAAAGCAAAGGGTTGTGGTGGAAGGAGAAACTTCTTGAACCCAAGGGAGCAGGAGCTACAGAGAATGTGCCTCACCGGTAGTACCATGATGTCATTTCTGTGAGTCTCCTTGTTACACTGGAGGTGTATGATGGTTTCTATTTGAACTACAGAGCCCTTTCCTTTCTCTCCCAGAATGGCTACTGAGAGAATCCAATAACAGGAAACAGCTGCTGTGCTTTTTTCTCTCTGTGAAACTCCCTACCGCCCCATTTTGCCAGGAATAGTTATCTGAAATCACAGCCCATTTCCCTATTTTGAAGGAAGCTTCTGTATGCATCCCCTTCCCCAAATCCCATGTAAGAAAGTATAAAATCCCCCTCTAACTCTTAGCAGGGGCTGGTCTTCTGCTTGAGATCCAGCCTGGCAGTTTCTCCTCAATAAACTATCTTTCTTGGCCTGCACTGGGTTCTGTCCTTCCTCAGAGACCTTACAGTTTCTTTGACAGGGATTTTTCTGCTGCTTGTTTCCTTGCAACTTAATGTCCTAGGTTCCCCCAGAGTGACATTCATGGAGCTGCACAGAGCAGAGAAGAGATTCTCACAAGAATGCCGCCAGGCCTGGGACAGCCGGAACAGGTGAGAGCTGGGTCAGGGTAGGTTTGCGGCTGAGGGGTAAACCTGGAGTGAGGACGTCCTTGGGCTTGAACCTTTGATTCTCAAGAGCATTGTATGTAGGCATAGGTGGAATTCTCTTTTGCCCTTAGGTCATATGAAATTAATTGATCCATCCATCCATTCCTGCTCTCAACCCCCACTGTTTTACCTAAATGGCCTTTTGACCTGACTCAATTGTCTGAACCTCTGATCTAATAGGCTACATTTTGACCTTGTTTTCACCCCCCTCATCCGGTTCTCACAGTCCCCTGATCCCTTGTGTCTGTGTTACACACAACTGAGGGGGTGCTCCCTGAGGGGCAGGAGAGGGGAGAGGAATCCCCAGAGATTCTGCCATTTAGCTTACCCATCAGTAAGATGCTCTCAGAACAAAATTCTCTTGCACAAGGAAACCACAGCATCTCTTCTTGACATTCTGATATAATTGAAGTAATGCCATGTGTGGACGTGAACGGGGCTTTGCAATATGACCCCTGATGATCTCTGGAAGAAAAAGATGGAAGATAGGTTTACTGTGGCATCCTCCCTGACAATTGAAGATAGGCTCAATTTTGAGCTGTGGATGCTGGGACATCATCCTGGACTCTCCTGAAAGCTCTCCTTACTGGCATGGTGATATGTCCTTACCTTCAAGTCTCCGTCAGGCTTTCTTAAAAGCTGATGGTGCTTATTCTGGACATGTCATACTAGGTTCATGGGTGAAAGGGACAGAAGTTGTCTTCAAGGTGGTAAAATCCCAGAGAATCCTGGACAAGAGTCTCTGGACTCTTTCTTAGAAGGGTCCTTACTGGTTTCTGATCTCTAATTCTGATAACATCCAAGTTCTTGCTATTTTCCACTAATCTTCCTTTGCGTTTATAAGTTAAAACCTAAAAAAAATTTCTTAGGCTTCTCAAATCCCAGTACATAGTAGTTTCCCACTAAATCTTTCTAAGATTATATCAGTGAATGGCTCTCATTAAGCCTTTAGATGAGGTTTGATATGGGTTATATTAGGGGGAATCAAGTCCAAATGAATTTTAGGTAATTTTACTACACAAATAGTGGGGTATCCAAGACCTGGAGATGCAGAGGAGGTAGAGAAGCCGAGTTAAAGTAGACTGTAAAGAAGGTCAGACAATACTAGCTCTTTGAGATCAATTACACCCTTGAGATAATTACAACCGGGGTTTCTCTTCTGATCTGGAGTGAGCAATTCAGGCTAGAGAAGGAAATGGAGTTCACAGGTAAGTTTAGGGCTGTTGTACATAGGGTTGCTATGAGTCGCAGGCGACTCGATGGCACATAACAACAACAACAACAAGGAGGGAGTTCTAGTGGCCTGGTGGTTAAAAGCTGTGCTGCAATCCCTAAGTCAGTTTGAATCCACCAGCTGCTTTGAGGAAGAAGGATGGGCAATCTCTTCCTGTACAATGTATTACTTCTAAAATCCTGCTTGAGATCAGCCATCAATTTCTTCCAACTAGTTATGAGTTGTTGTTTGGACTCCTGGGATCAAAGAAGGGATTTTAATTACTTCCCTTTATATCTTCTGCCAGTTACCTTTGTAATAATAATCTACTTTCCAGGTGATAAGGAGAAGCTAGGGGCAGGTTAACACCTATTAAACCTTTAACTGTTTTTGCCTAATCTAAACCAGGGAAACTCAACAAAAAGTCAGGGGAAGGGAGGAGGCATTGTATAATAATGAAAGAAATTTTTTTTTTTTACTTTTCAAAAGGAAGAGCGAACTGGGGAGGGGGAGTGGGAAGGGAGAAAAGTGCAGCAATGAATAAATGGAAATTTAAAAAAAGTCAGGTGAAGGCTAATACTTACAAATGTTTCATGTCATCCTTGCAGAACATCTGGGTTTGATATGGAAACTGATGTCAGCATATCCTGGGTCAGATGGAGGAATTTCTGATCAGCTCTGGACAGAAGGGCCAGGAGTGTAGCTTATTTGGTGAGATGGGCTCAGGTTTCAGGGATATGGAGGACCATTTACCTGCTACTGTCCCATGGGGGCAAGAGAGAGAGGCCAACAGGATTAGAAGTGGCTGCATCTTTTGAGGAAGGCTTTCTAGGGTAGAGCTGGTCAGGTCTAGACACAAAATATCCACATTGCCATGAAGACCCAGTGACTTCAGATCATGTACATAGGTCTGTGTTCTGTTTGTTTGGTAGAGTGTCATGCAAGTTGGTTTGATGAATTTTTCTGATTTAGTTTGGTGAGAACAAAACTGCCACCACATTTGTACTCATCATTGCTGAATCCCAAGTAGAAGCAAGAATAAGGGACAGAAGATGAAGCCTGCCCAGAATGTGATACTGGTCAGTAGAGTGGCTGGACCACAGAAGCCTGGATCCCTTAGTGATTGAAATAAGAAAATTCTAACACTTTGTCCACTCAGGTGCTATCATAAAAGTACATGTTTAGCAAGATAGGTGAAGGAATGTCAGACAGGTTGTTAATGGTGGACAGACAATCTGGGCTTCAAGAACAGTATGACAAGGGCTTGTTAGATAGGATTTATGTACTGGTGCGTAGGCTGAGGCCAGTGTAAGATATCTGTAGTCAGGCAGACCTAAGAAACAACTTTTTATTCTGACTCCCATCACTGTTAGGGACCTCTCCAGAATGCTGAAGAGCAATGATGTCATTTTGAAGCCTAGGTGTGCCTAATTCAGGCCATGCTCGTCTCGAAGGGCGGGAGATTTGTGTAAGGGATTGGAAGATCGGCTCCTTTCCAGGACAAAGCATACTTTTCTGGATTTCCAGTGTACTCTTGCCACCTTTCAAACCTGCTACTATGCATCTCTCTTGCCGAAATGGTTCGTGGAGATGCTAACATGCAATTTCAGTAATGTTAATGCTCATCCACGGCTCTTCTGGGAGGATCTAAAT
>NW_006400275.1:86195-93503 GCF_000299155.1 Elephantulus edwardii
TTTACACTCCCACCAACAGTGAATAAGGGTTCCAGTTTCTCCACAACCTCACCAGCATTTGTTGCTTGCTGTTCTGTTAAATTTTGCTATTTTGAGGCCATGCTCGTCTCAATCACTTGCTTTGCATCAGAGAGTGGGAAAATGCATAAAGATGGCAGAAGAGGAATTGATGTCTTTGATTTGAAGTGCTAGAGAAAAGTCCTGATTATCTCATGGATTACCAAAAGAACAAAGAGATATGTCTTGGAGCAGTGCAGTCAGAGTGCTCCTGGAAGGCAAGATGGCCAAGATTTTTCATTTCTACTTCAGGTAAGTGGCTAGTTGAGGCTATTCACTGGAAAAGGATATCACTCTTGGAAGGATGGGGAGTTAACAAAGAAGGGGAAGACCCCCAATGAGATGGAGTGACATGGTCATTTAAGCAATAGGGTTGAGTGTTTCAGAGATGGTGAGGATGGCAGAAGAGTATAGGATTTAGATTGACTTTTCATAAGGTCACTATGACTCCTACTCAATTTCACAACACCTAACAACAACAACAGCCATCATAGAATTTTATTTTGGGAATGTTTATAATTCCTTCTTTACAGTCCAGGTGATGTAGATAGTAAGTTGAGTTTTTAACTTACAGGTTCTTCCTGTCTGCTGGTTCTGATCTAGGTTAGACTCCAGGGACAAGGATGTGCAATTTCTTTCTTTTTAATTTGTTGTTGTTATGTGCCATTGAGTTGACTACAACTCATAGCAATCCTTTGTACAATAGCTTCTGAACCCTGCTCTATCCTGAGCCAGTATCACTAACTCTGACACATCTACCTTCATTACCCCAGCTACTGTGTCAATCCATCTCATCTGTGGTCTTCCTCTCCTGTACTGTCCCTCTACCCTTCCAAGAATGATATCTTTCGCCAAGGGCTGGTCCCTCCTGGCAACATGCCCAAAATATGTGAGCTGGCGTCTCAAAATACTTGCCTCCAAAGATCAGCTTGATTTTACTCTCTCTGGGTCAAACCTGTTAGTTCTCCTGGTAGTCCATGGAATGTTCAGTTTTCTTCTCCAGCACCACTCAAAGGCATCAATTCCTCTTCTGTTATCTTTGGTCACTGTTCAGCTCTCTGATGCATAACAAGTAATTACAAAGATCACGGCCTGCATCAAGCACATCTTAGTTTCTAGACTAAGATCTCTGAAGAGATCCCGGACAGCAGGTTGTCCTAATGCAATTCTTCTTTTTGATTTCCTGACTGCTGGTGCCAAATGTTGATTGTGGACTGAGCAAGCTGAGATTGTTAATAACTTTAATCTTTTCCTTTCTGATTTACAGCCTCTGAAAACTTGCTGAAGATTCAGCTGTGAGTCAATTTAGAATCAAAGGTACTGATTTTCAAGTTTTCTTTGTATGGAAAAATTCTGTCACAAAGAGAAATTCTCTTAACCAACACCAGTGTGTAAAATTCTAACTCCGTATTTATTGAAACAAAAAGGCAAAGTGAAATAATTCACTTGGAAGCCAAATCACTTCTGGATAGAGATGTGGATGGGATAAGTAGAGTTAGCAGAAGCCAGGTTAGAGGCAGAATAAAAAAAAAAACAGTACCTGGCCTGCAAGGTGCTGGAGCCACTGGAGTGGTGTGGAAAGCAGGGTAACCATGCAGCAGCAGTTTCTTTTTTTATTATTTAAAAAATATTTAATGTATTTTATATCATACATATGCAAAATCTTAGGGATACAGAAGTCAAGAAGCAGTTTCTTAACTATGAAAATGGTTCAGTGTGGGGGACTCTCATTCTTACGTGGCTCCTAATGGCTTATCCAGCATGAATCTGTCAGGAAAAAGATGTAGTCAGTGTGATGCAGTTAGTGTAAGACAACAGAACAGTGTACAGTTTGAAGAGAAAGAAATAAAATTGAGAAAATTTCCAAGGGAGAATCCTTGTAAATATTTCCTCAGTCAGTCATCAGGATCATATCAACAATGAAAACCATTATGATAGCATGTATGTGTCTTAGTTATCCAAGGCTCCTATAACACCGATACCCCAAGTAGATAACTTTTAAAAATAGAAATGTGTTCTCTTACAGTTTAGGGGGGTAGAAATCCAATTCAGGATACAATCCACAGGGGAAATTTCTGTCTCTTGGTTGGAAAAGAATTTCCTTTTTCCTTTGGCATGTGAAAGCTGCCTTTCTGTGGAGACCATCATGTAATCTGGCTGTCACTGGTGTCAAGGAATAGTGTCATCCAGGGACCTGCATCCAAAAACACATACTGTGGTCTTTGTGATTATTTGTTGGTGACTAAGGGTTTCCTCTCTTAGTTTACTTTCTTCCACTGTTATCTCTATGAGATAAAGTTATGGGAAAGCAAACCTTATACCGAATATTATATGAAAACCTTTGTTCAGGAACTGAAGGAATTATAAATTTATAAGTTATGAATTCTCTTGTGACAGATCACAGAAATGAGCTATTTGTTCCCTGCAGAGAAGAGACAGGTAGGGCTCTCCAACAGAGGGAGTGTTACTACCTGTAAAATACTTCCTGAGCTAGAGCGTTAGGTTGACAATAGAGAAAAATTCTGCTTCGTTTACAAGGAATTTTTTCTATGATTTGCTTCTCCTGATTATCAAGACTCTGGGGATGAAAAGGTGAGAAAAGATGGGGTTGCTTTCATAGGTAAAAAAGCAATTTCTAGATCCGTCTTGAAGTACAACATTGTGAGTGACAGGGTAATATCCATACGCTTACAAGGAAATCCAGTGAATACCACTATCATTCAGATATATGCACCAACAACCAGAGTCAAGGAAGAGGATATAGATTTACCAACTTTTACAGTTGAAGACCGATTGAACATGCAATCAAGATGCATTGATAATAATGGGTGACTGGAATGCAAAAGTTGGGAACAGAGAAGAAGAATCAGTCATTGGAAAACATGGACTTGGTGACAGAAATGATACTGAAGATAGAATGGTTGAATTTTGCACAACCAATGACTTATTTATTGCAAATAGGTTTTATAAGAAACATAAACGCAGGTTATACACATGGATTTCACCTGATGGTATGCACAGGAATCAGACTGATTACATCTGTGAAAAGAACCACTGGAGAAGCTCAATATTAGCTGTGAAAACTAGGCCAGGAGCTGATTGTGGAACAGACCATCAACTACTCATATGCAAGTTCAAGCTGAAGGTGAGGAAAATGAAACTGAATCCAAGGGAACCAAAATAGAACTTTGAGTTTATCCCACCTGAATTTAGAATCATCTCAGGAACAGGTTGGAAGCCTTGAACACTAATGAGCGAAGACCAAATGAGTTGTGAGAGGATTTCAAAAGTATCATCCAGGAAGAGGGCAAACGGTCATTAAAAAGACAGAAAAAAAAAAAAGACCAAAATGGGTGTCAGAAGAAACTCTGAATATTGCACTGGAGTGCAGAGAAGCCAAAGCACAAGAAAGAATTGAAGATACTAAAGAGCTGAATAGAAGATTCCAAAAGGCAGCATGGGGTGACAAAACAAACTATTACAATGAAATGTGCAAGGAGCTTGAGTCAGAAAATCAAAAGGGCTGAACTCGCTCAGCATTTCTTAAGCTCAAGGACCTGAAGAACAAATTTAAACCTTGAGTTGTTATAATCCAGGATACTTTAGGCAGAATATTAAATGATCCAGGAAGTATTAAAAAAAGATGGAAAGAATCTACTGAGTCACTGTATCTAAAGGAATTGGCCAAGAAAATAACATATGAGCAAGAGCCTATGGTGAGGAAGGAAGAAGTTCAAGCTGCTTTGAAGGAAATAGCAAAAAAGAAGGCCCAAGTAATAGACGGTATACCAATTGATATATTTCAGCTAACGGATGCTGCCCTGGATGTGCTCACCAAGTTGTGACAAGAAATCTGGAGAACAACCACTTGGCCAACTGACTGGAAGAGATCTATATTTGTTCCCATTCCAAAGAAAGGTGACCCAACAGAGTGTGGAAATTATAGAACAATATCATTTTTTATTAAATTTTATTAGTTTTAATGAACATTTACAGAGATTTTGGGGTTTCATTCATTCATTGTTGCACTGTTTTCTCCACCCTCATCCCCAGTTCGTTATTCTTTCCCTCCCCATGTCTGTTTTAATTGTCCAATTGCCACAGTGCTTGTCAAAGCCAGTTCTGATTAATCTCCTTTGTCAGTGTGACCCTTGCCATTCCCTGTCACTCCTTCCTGAGAGAGACTTCACCCTGATTTATAAGGAAAAGGGGATGGCGTGTTCTCTTAGCTACTTCCTGCTGAAAAGGGACGCTGTGGGTTTCAGGGTGAATGTCTTCTCTCACTACTCTAAAGGGCCCCCTTGGCAGTAGGAAACACATAGACTATTATGGAGATTGATTTTGGAATTTAGATGCACTGTTATCAATTGTGCTTAGCCGTACGAACAATATCATTGATTTCATATGCAAGCAAGATTCTGCTGAAGATTATCCAAAAATGACTGGAGCAGCACATCAGCAGAGAACTGCCAGAAGTCCAGGCTGGGTTTAGAAGGGGTCGTGGTACTAGGGATATTGTAGCTAATGTTAGATGGATCTTAACTGAAAGCAGGGAATACCAGAGGAATATATATCTGTGTTTCATTGACTATGCAAAGGTGTTTGCCTGTGTGTATCAAAACAAACTGTGGCTGACTCTGAAAAGAATGGGAATCCCAGAACACTTGATTGTGCTAATGTGAAACCTATACTTGGACCAAGAAGCAGTTGTAAAAAGAGAGCAAGGAAACACTGCATGGTTCAAAATTGGGAAGGGTGCACGCCAGGGTTGTGTCCTGTCTCCATACCTTTTCAACCTGTATGCAGAGCAGATTATCCGGGAGGCTGGGCTCTATGAGGAGAAATGCGGCATCAGGATTGGTGGAAGATCTATTAACAATCTGCGTTATGCGGATGACACAACTCTGCTTGCTGAAACTGAGGAGGACCTCATGCACTTGCTGCAGAAGGTCAAGGACTTCAGCCTTCAGTATGGACTGAGGCTCAATGTCAAGAAAACAAAGATTCTCACCACTGGACCAATTAGTAGCATCAGGATGGAGGGTGAAGAGATTGAGATTGTTAACAACTTTAGTCTGCTTGGCTCACAGTCAACACTCTTGGCACCAGCAGCCAGAAAATTAAAAGACATATTGCTTTGTAAAAGTCTGCTGTTAGGGACCTCTCTAAAGTACGGAAGAGCAATGGTGTGACTCTCTAGACTAAGATGCATCTGATAGAGGCCATGGTCTTTGCAATCACTTGTTATGCATCAGAGAGTTGGACAATGACTAGGGAGGACAGAGGAGAATTTATATCTTTGAGCTATGGTGCTGGAGAAGAGTATTGAGTGTATCATGGACTGTTAAGAAAACAAACAGATTCATCCTGGAAAGGGTTAAACTGGGCTGCTCCTTGGAGGCAAGGATTCTGGGGCTTCATTTGACATACTTTGGACACGTTGCAAGGAGGGACTGGTCTTTGGAGAGGGACATCATTCTTGGGAGGCTAGAGGGATAGCGCAGGAGAAGACCCTCAATGAGGTAGATTGATTCAGTGACTGGGGTAATCGGGATGGGTGTGTCGGAGACAGTGCGATTGGCACAGGATAGAGCAGGGTTTAGACTGTTGTACATAGGGTCACTGTGAGTTGCAAGTGACTCGACAGCACATAACAACAACAACACACAGAGAAGCATGGCTTGGGCTCTTGAGTCGAGAACTGCTGGCCCTATTTTATGCTCTCTGTTCTATCTCATTCCTGGCTGGTTGTCTCATTATTAACAGTTATAAAAATACTTTACCCTCAGTCTGCAACATAAAGTATATTACTGATCGTAGTCTCAGGAAACTCCCTTTATATATATATATTATGATAGTAAAGGGATTAAGAAGTGGGCATTTCATCCCAAATCCTGCTATAATGATTTGGTTTATGAGATAGTGGAGAATCATATAGCTTCTACAATATATCATTATATACACATATATTGGGGGATGCTTTCCACCAGTGATAATGTGCCTAATATTATTTAATGAAAATGACCCATCATCTCTGTGACCTTCCTCCCTGACACCCATTGTTGTTGTTGCTGTATACCATGTTGTTGTTCTTAAGTGCCATCAAGTCATAGATGACTCATAACGACTCAATGAACAAAAGACTTTAACATTTATATAATTTTCATCATTTCTCCATGTTCATAGAGTTTCCAGATAATAAGCTATTTTGGAAATGGATGCCACTCCTGCTCCCAAGACTGTTTTAATTGGGGATCTCCACCAAACACTGTCCACCATGGGTAACCATTATCCCTTTTCACACATCAGTGTCACAATGTTTAGCATCAGAGCAACCACAAGTTACCTCTGTACAGTAAATAGACAGAACAATACTATACCACTTAGAAGACTGTTTGACCAGTCACAAGTGAACTTTCCCTCTCAAGCCTCACCAGGACCAGAAAACAAACCTCTGTAGAATCCAGCAGCTGCAGACAATTTCACAACCTGGATTCCAGCCCCTGTACACCATGTAGTGGTAACCAACTAATAGCTGATGCTCCAGGGGTTTTTCAGAGGCTTAGTTAATTCCCAAGGATGGAGACTGATAACTCCTGAGGGGCTGACTCACTCCCAGGTGACAACCTACTTTGCTGACAACTGCCACAGCTAATCAGCATGCTCCATGACTGCTTCCTCTGCCAAGAGATTGCCTGTTTAACAGCGTCATCAGATGTCACCTCTAGTGCCTGTGCCTGCAGCCAATCAGTGAGCTACATGACTACTTCCTCTGCCAGGAGACAGCCCCTTCCTCCCCAAGTCTTTTAAAAGGCCAGTTCCTCTTCATGCTATGTGTGAACTTTGCTGACCTGTCCTGCCACCCTATCTCTCCTCTCTTTGGCCCAGTTAAAAGCATCCTGTTGAAAGCCTGAGAGTCCCAGTAAAATCTTCTTTGCTTACTTTTGGTTTCCGCACCTATTTTACCATACAGAGACTAGAAGTCTTGCTCCCAAGGATCCAGATTTGAACTTCATACATTAAGGCTAACAGCTCAACTTTTTATCACTAGGCCACTAACAATTGTTCCAAATTACCAGGAAAATATCAGATAAATAGTATTTAAGGAGAAAGCCACAAAATACTCTTTAAAACTGTGAATAAAAGAAACAAGAAATGTCTGAGTAACTGTCACAGCCAAGAATTATCCAAGAAGACAAGAAAACAAAATGTCATGTGTGTCCTGGGAGGAATCTGGACCAGTTAAATGAT
>NW_006400275.1:97569-107662 GCF_000299155.1 Elephantulus edwardii
ATCACTATAGGCCCTTGCTCATATGATGTTTTATTAAATTCTTCTGTGTCTGACAATTCCTTTCCATACAATGAGTCAGTATATTCTTTCCATCTTTTTTTAATACTTCCTGGATCATTTCATATTCTGCCTAAAGTATCCTTGATTATAGCAACTTGAGGTTTGAATTTGTTCTTCAATTCCTTGAGCTTAAGAAATGCTGAATGAATTCAGCCTTTTTGATTTTCTGACTCCAGCTCCTTGCACATTTCATTGTAATATTTTACTTTGTCTTCCCGTTGCCTTTTGAAACCTTCTGTTTAGCTCTTTAGTATCTTGAAGTCTTCCTTCTGCTTTGGCTTCTCCGTGCTCTAGTGCAATATGCAGAGTTTCTTCTGACATCCATTTTGGTCTTTTCTTCCTCTTCTCTTTGTAATGACTGTTTTCACTCTTCCTGGATGATACTCTTGTTATCCTTGCACAACTCATCCAATGAGCAAAGTTGCTGACTAGACCTAGATAACTCGAGATTTGTGGTGTTTCCATTGGTTGAGTTTTGGGAGCAGATAGTCCTACTTTTCTTCCTACTTAGAGGATGATCTGCTAAAGTCCTTTCAGAGCAACATGCAAACTTCCTATGTACTGACCAAAGTTATATTCTCAGGCAACTGTCCAGATGACTATCTTAAAGGCACATGGTTTAAATCTACCAGCAGATGTGCTGGGAAATATGCGCAGTCTCCGCTCATGTGATTAACTGCCTCTTAAAATCTGCTGGAGGGTCAACTATCGGGTCAGTGCTGAATCGAAGGCACACAACAACAATAACAACATACCATCCAGGAAACAAATCATTCTGATCCATTTCCTTATAAAAAAGGAAAAGAAAAATTAAATGAAAATAAAAAGGAAATTGTACACATACTAATACTGTTAGCTATTCCAACATTTTTATGCCAATTCTCTAAAAGCAACAGATACTAAATAGAGAAACAAAGTACACTGTCAACAGTGACTTGGGAGGGGGGATCCTGGGGACCTAGAGTGGGGTACAGAGCCTGGTCAGGATCAGGAAAGTGTTCTCCCAGGCCTTCTTCTATGTGGACACCCTCCTCAGCACACAGAGCCTCTGACATCCTGGATGAGATGTGATGATGCATGCACATTCAATAAGGCATCCTTTTTGGAGGGCATTTCGACACAGGAAGTGAAGGAAGAATGTTACATCTATCCACAGGCCTTACCCCAAGGCATGACTATTCTTTGAAAAAAATTTATAATTTAAGTGTTCTGATAAGACAACTAAGTGCCTGGATCCAGATAAGGCCCTGGGACTGATTACACATTGACAGGGCTCCTCCCCCAAATTCCAGAGCAAACTAACACTCTTTCCAGGTGCCACATAGCACAGGAAGCAGAGCTGATCAATTCATCTGCACACAGAACCTGGCAGGCTCGGTTGTCCCACTGAGGGTGTTCTGCCTTAGCGCTGCAGAAGGGCAAGCCTGAGAAATACAAAAGATAAGAAAGAGCTGGTTGACTTGTTGCATATGAGTTGTCGATGTAGAGTAGGGAAAAGAACATGATTCAAAACATGTTTGTGTTCTAGGTCTGCCTCAATGAGTATTAAAAGCCCAACAAAGCAAAAAAGAAAAAAGGACAGCATCTCATTCCCTCAAGCCAGAACTCACTCATACCTGATCCTTCCCTGGGTTTTCAGAGGGTATAAATTGCACAGGACAGAGCAGAGGTTAGAGCTGTTATACATAGGGTTGCTATGAGTCACAAGCGAATCGACGGCACACAACAACAACAACAACATAAATTTCACCATAAGTGATTGTTCTTTCTTTCTTGAGGCATTTGGTGTATTTGAACCGCCTACATTTGGTTTGGCAGTGCAACTCCTTACCCACTAGGTCTCCAGAGCTCCCTCATCTAGAATTGCCATCTGCTAAAAAGATAAGTGAATAATGAAGATACAATCATTTCCTTGGTTAAGACACATTTATTAAGGTTCTTGACATTAAGAGAGGATGATCAAGCATAGAGGGGCTCAGGGTGATTCTTCAAGTTGGAGGCCTTTTATTGTTTTCTTTATCCAGGGTAAGAAACTGGAGATTTTGGTGGAGACACGTGGGGGAGTTCCTATTGTATTTCCATAGGAGATAATGCCCTGGGCTACATTTTTGCATACCAAGGGGCCTCCAGAGTCTCCCTGGGAACAGAGAGAGGAAAGGAGTTAATTGTACTGCTGATCCTGCCTCCCTCTACATTCTGGGAGAAAACTGCCCCAATGAAGTGAAAGGGGCGGGGTGTGTGTGTGTGTGTGTGTGTGTGTATGTGGTAGGGGGTGTAGGAAGAGGGGGCTATAGGACTCTCTGGGAACTCCCTGGGTGCCAAAATCCTTTGCTTGACATCATAGTTGTTTCATTCCTAGGTTGTGATCTATCTCCTTCCCTAACTTCAGGACTCTTGCCTTCTAAGGATCTGTGGAAATTTGCTTCTGGGCTACTGTTTAAGGAAAGGCAGATGGTTAATGGAAGACAGTACATTGACCAGGGTGATGACAGCTCTTGAGTATTTACATGGTTTTGATTGTTCAACGTGGAGGGAGAGCTTTTCCTTGTATGTGTGCTCTAGGTAGGTGGGGCAACTCTCTCTACTTTCCCCACATTAAATAAAAAAAAAAAAATCCAAACCAGTTCTTGACATCTCAATTCATAGTAATCCTAAATGTTATAGAGTTGAACTGCTTACTGGGTTTTCTTCCCTATAATGTTTATGGAACATCCTTGAGAAGGTTCAAAGCACAAATCTTTAAGGTAGAACCTGAATGGAAACACTTTGTTCCTTAGAGATGATTGAGATGGCATGTTACTGTTGTTGTTTTGCTGTCACCTGTGAACTGACCCGTAACTGATTCTCCAGTGAGATTTTAGAGATGATGAATTGCACAGGAGGAATTGCCCATCTTTCTCCTGAGGAGCGCCTTTGGGATTACAGTGATGTTTCTTACCACTAGGCCCCCTATCACTTTGGGATGGAATAAGGAGTTACAAATTTCTCTTTCTGGAGGAACGCATTTCTGACTTACCCATGGGAAACTCACAGAGCCCTGAGTGACTGGGTAGTTTGGTGCTCTTGTTATCTCAGAAAAGTGAGTGAAGGCATTCCCCCTATTGTTAGCAAGGATCTTTACATCCCAGATCTTCCTGAAACATCCTGCTCCCCAGAACAAGGCTAGGCGAATGCTAAATCTCACCTTAAAGGTACACATCTTTTTCTGGGGGTCTCCCACGCACAACTGAATGGTCCTGTTATAATTCAAGTAGCGGCTCTCACACTGGATGTCCTCCTGAACGGTAAGATCTACCTCATGCAGCTTGCTTGTTTGATTATTCTCAGAGATCCAGCCCCAGCCAGCCACACTGCACACCTGCCCAGGCCTCACATGGTCACTTTCTCCAGGCAGGGGAAGCAGGCCCACAGCTGCAGTCAGTTTGGCCTTTGTGTTCAGCTGATGAAGGAAACAAAAAAGACTTGATCATACAGAGTCTGCTGCCCTGCAGAGCCTGATGGGCTGCACTTCATCCCATCTCTTCCCAGGGCCTGGGACTAATGAAGCAGTAAGTATGAGAAAGGCTGGGCTTCTGGTTGAAGGAGAAGTTCGTGAACCCAAGGGAGCAGGAGCAGCAGGGAGTGAGCCTCACCTGTAGTATCATGATGTCATTGCTCTGAGGCACATTGTTATGATCAGGGTGGCGGATGGCTTTTTTTACAGGAATTTCCTGCTGTGTATTTTCTTGCAACACAATATCATGGGCCCCCAAGATGACACTCATGGGGCTGTACAGAGAGAAAAGAAGAGGTTCTCAGAACTGGAGCCCTAAAGCAGGGGAAAATTGGGGAGGGGAGGGCGGCTGCTGAGGGAAATGCTGGAGGGAGGGGCCCTTCATCTTGAGCTTGCTGAACCTTTGGTTTCTCTGCAGCTTATAGGTGGTTGTGGAATTCTCTTTTGCCCTCAGGTCATATGAAATGGCTTGACCATTCCTGCTCTCAACCTCCACTGTCTGCCTGAAATAGCCTCTTCTACTTGCCCCATTCTCTGACATCATGGGCTACATGGTGACTCACTTTTCACCACCTCATCCCACTCTCAAATGGTTCTAATGATGAGAAATTTTGGGCCTGAGTTACACCCAGATGAAGTAGCGCTACCGTGTGGTAGGAATGTGAAGAGTCCTTGGAGGTTCTACCCCTCACCTTCCCCAGCAGTGAGCTGCTGTCAGGACAATATCTTCCTCCACCAAGAAACCACCACACTGTTCCTCCGTGCCATTAAGAGTTAACTCAACAAGTGCCATGTATGGATGTGAATGAGGCTGTGCTTCATGACCTCCAATGATTTCCTCTGGAAACAAAAACAAAACAAAACAAAACAAAACAAAATGGAATCTGGAAGGAGTGATCATCCTACCTGATCATTGAAGACAGGATCAGCTTTGCCCTTTAGTTTTTGGGACAAGTTGTCCTGGACTCTCCCAAAAGCAATCCTTATTGGCTTGATAACATGCCCGTCTCTTCAAGTCTCAATGAGCTCTCCTAAAAGCTGATAGTTCTCGTTCTGGAAATCTCATATTACACACATGGATTGTGGGGACAGACCTTGTTTTCAAATTGGTAGAATCCCAGAGAATCATGGAGAAGAATCCTTGCCTTTCTGGTTCACCCCAGGTGAGCTCCTATAGGCTTGAGTGACTCTCCAGGTTGACTATTCCAGCCCTGTTGTTCTAGCAGAGCAAATGAAGGCATCCTGCTATTGCTAGCAAGAGTCTTCAGAACCCAGAGATTCGTGAAACATCCTTGTCCCCAGAGCCAGGCCAGGCTAGTGTTAAATTTCACTTTAAAGGCAGCCATCTTTTTCTTCAGGTTCACCGTGCACAACTGAAAGGCATTGTTACAATTCTTGAGTCAGGGTAGGGCTGGTGCTGAGGGGAAATGCTGGAAGGAGGGGACTCTTGAACTTGAGCCTTTGGTTTCTCAAGAAGAGCACTGACGGTAAACAGTTGTGGCATTTCCTTTAGCCCTCAGTTCATATGAAATTAATTGATCCATACCTGCTGTCAATCTTCACTATCTGCTTAAAACATCCAGTGAGGTACCTCTCTGATCTTTCCCACTTGCTCCAACCTCTGCCTTCATAAGCTAATGTTGACCTTCTTTTCTCCACCTCATCCTGCTCACTATTCCTCTGATGAGACCCCTTGGGCCTGTGTTACACACGCTGCAGGAGCGCCCCTGAGGAGCAAATATGGAAATAGAAGTCCTGGTAACATCTGCCCCTCATCTTCCTCTGCAGTGAACTGCTGTCAAGACAAAGTCTTCTCACACAAGGATATCACTCTCTTGACTTCCCAGTGAAAGTAAAAAACACCATGTATGGATGTGAGGGGGGATTTGCTACATGACCTCCAATGATCTCCTCTTAAAGAAAAAGTTGGATGATGAGGTGACTGTGGCATCCTACTTGATGATTGATAAAAGGGTCAGCATTGCCCTGGAGATGCTGGGACAGATAGCACATGGTTCTCCTGAAAGATGGGTTTCTGTCACAGTGACCCATTCTTACTGTCAAATCTCAAACAGCCCCTCTTAAAATGTGACAGTGCTTGTTCTGGACAGCCCACATGGATAGATGATTACGCTTGTTATCTTTAAAATGGCAGAGTCATCATAAAGCATCCTGGATATGACTCTTTGGACTATTCTGTGTTTCCTGACCTGTCTGAACCTCTGCTAAGTTTGTGGTATTTTCTATTAATATACCCTGATGTTTATAGAATTAAAATTTTAGAAAAGTCTCAGGCTTTCCAGAGCCTATTACACCTTGGAACTTCAGTATATCTTTTTATCATTGTATCATTTAATCACTCCCAATAAGCCTTTGGATGAGCCTTGGTATGGATTATACTGGTGGGAGTCAAAGTCAAAGGACCGTCAGGAATGCTGACTACAAAGACAGTGGAGTGACCAAAGCCTGGGGAGGCAGAGAAGCCAACTAGAAGTAGACTGCAAAGGAGTTTAGACAATATAAATTCTTTGAGATAAATTGCAACTTGAATTTCTATCCTGGTCAGGATGAGCACTGAACCTGGAGAAGGACGTCAAACACATTGAAATGATTTTGAGACCACTACTTTAATAGCACACATATTTTTGTTGTTGTTGATTATTGCCTTTGAGTCGAGCATGTCTCATAGCCACCCCATGAACAAAAGTCCTGAAGACCCTCTACAAATATTGACATTTATCAAAGTTCTTAGACTTTCCAGAGGCATGTTATTTAGGAAGTGGATGCCACTCCTGCTTCCAAACCAGTCATAGTATGCTATTGTTGTTATGTGCCATTGGGTCGCCTGCCATGTATAGTGACCCTATGTTTAGCAGCCTTGAATGCTTCCCTCTCCTGAGCCAGTCTCACTAATTCCAACATACAAACCCCATTGCCCCAGTTACTAAATCAATCCATCTCTTCTGTGGTTTCCCTTACCTGTGCTGTCCATCCACCCTTCAGAGCATGATGTCCTTTTCCAAGGACCTATCTCTCTGGGCTACATGCCCAAAGTAAGTGAGTTGGAGTTTCAACATCGTAGCCTCCAAGGAGATACTTGGTTTCACCCTGTCCAAGACAGACCTACTTGTTTTCTTGTCAGTCTGTGGTACGTTCAAGATTCTTCTCCAGCATGACAACTGGAAGACATCTATCTATTCTTCTTCTGTCATCCTTAGTCATTGTCCAGCTCACAGAAGCATAACAAGTAATTGAGAAGACCATGTCCTGGATTAGGTGCGACTGACATCATTGCTCTTCAGCACTCTGGAGAGGTCCATGAAAACAGATTTTCTCAATGCAATTTTTCTTTTGATTTCCTGACTACTGGTGTGAAGAGTGTTGTTGATTGTGGATCCAAGCAAGCTGTGACCTCAATCTCTTCTCCATCTAATCCTCATGCTGCCAATTGGCCTAATGGTGAGAATCTTTGTCTTCTTGATGTTGAACTTCAAGCCATATTGAAGTCTACAGTCTTTGACATTTTGCAGCAAGCGCTTCAGGTCTTCTTCAGTTTCAGCAGGCAAGGTTCTGTCACCTGTGTATTGTAAGTTGTTAATGAATCTTCCTCCAAACTTGATGCCACACTCTTCCTCATAAAGCCCTGTCTATTTATGTTTTATTGATTATACAAAAGCATTTGACTGTGTGATCTAAATAATTATGGCTAATATTGGAGAAAGAGAATTCCAGAACACATACTTTTACTCGTATGGAAACCTATACCTAAACGAAGAAACTTTTTTTCAAATGGAGCAAAGAAACACTGAATAGTTTATATAAGAAAGGTGTGTTATCAGGGATGTATCTTTTCTCCATATCTAATCAATATGTACGCTGAGGAAATCATTCACAAAGCTGGACTCTATGAAGAATAATGGGGGATCAGAATTGCAGGAAGACTCATCAATATTCTCTGTTATATAGATAATACAACCTTGCTTGCTGAAAGGGAGAGAGACCTGAACCACTAGGTGCAGAAGATCAAAGACTACAGCCTTAAATATGATATGTATTTCAACATCATAAGACAAAATTCCTAACCACCACACCAATAATCAACATTGATAGATGGAGAAAGACTGAAGTTGTTAATTAATTCTTCTTACTTGGATCACAATCAACACCCTTGGTACCTGCAATCTTGAGATCAGAAGACATATTACATTGAACAAGCCAGCTGTCGGAGTTCCTTTAAACTACTCAGGAGCAATGAAATCAGTTTAAAGAATAAGATGGGCCTGATTCAGGCCATGGTCTTTCAAATCACTTGCTATGCATCAGAAAACTGGATAATCTATAATTATGACAAAAGGATAATTAATTTCTTGAGCTATGATGTTGGAGAAGAGTGTTGATCTTTTGGACTTTCAAGAGATTGAACAGATATGTGTTGGATAAAGTGCGCATATAGTGATCCTTGGAAGCAAGGGAATAAAGCTTCATCTCACATACTTTGGACATGTTGCTAGGAAAGGCTATTTCAAGGAGGGGGACCTCATACTTAGAAAGGTAGAGGATCAGCAAAGGAGAGAAAGACTTTCAATGAGGTGGGTTTGTGTGACTGTGACAATGTGCTCAAGTATATCACAGATGATGATGATGGCACAGCATAGGCCAGGGTTCAGAACTATTATTCATAGGATTGATAGAAATGATATTTAACTTGGAGGCACCTAACAACAGCACTGTAATAAGATCAACAGCCTAACTATGCACATTTCTGCATCCACAGAGAGTCATCCCTGGCCTTTCAAATTCATCCAAGTCCCTTTGGTAGAAAGATGGGATGATCTCTTCCCATGCAATTTAAAGCATTAAAAACTTTCTGAAGGATCAGGTAGGAGTTGGTTTCAAGTACACAGCAAACACTTAGGCTTTGCCTCTGATAATAAGCTTAAGCGTGACAGCAAGTGTTGTAAGGATAGCATAGGAACTGACCGTGTTTCATTTTATTGTGCACTGCACATCAAACTCACCTATACCTAAAACAACAGAAATACCCCAATTCTTTGTGTTTTAGCTTCATTTTCCTGAGGTAGAGGAGTGGGTAAGAAGTTGGCCTGTCAACCCAGGTCTCCTCAGTTTGAACCCACCAGCTGCTCCAAAGGAGAAAGATGGGAAACTCCTGTGTAATTTATAGCCTCAGAAAATCTAGTGGAGAGTAAACTATGAATTGGTTCTGACTTATTAGCAATGAATTATTGTTTAGCTTCTTGGCATGCAAAAAGGAATTTCAGTTACTTACCTTCATATCTTCTGTCAAATGTCTTTGTAAGAATAATCTGCTTCCCAGGTAATCGGGAGAAGCTAGGACGAAGCCACCACCTGATAAGCCTTTAAGTGGTAACAGTCCTGTTGTGATTTCACCTAAACTGGGGAAATTTGACAAAAAGCCAGGATAGTCTAACACCTACGACAGTGTCCAGGGTGTCTAGTCATCCTTCCAGAACTTCTATCCAGTATGAGACTGCTTAGTCTGGGTTTGATATGGAAGCTGGTATCTATAAAGTTTCTGGATTACATGGAAGGAATTCCTTACTAGCACTGGGCAGAAGGGCCAGGAGTACAAGTGATTCAGGGAAATAGGCTCAGGTTCCTAGGATGTAGAGGGTCACTCACCTGCTATAGATCCAAGAAGAAGGTGAAAGGCCAACAGGAGCAGGAGTGACTGCATCATCTGAGGAAGGCTACCCAGGCTAAAGCTGATGGTGTCTCAACCCAAAATAACCACAGTGCAATGAAGAGGGTCAGACCCAGTGACTTTATATCACACACATACATCTGTGATAGGCTTGTTTGGTTGGGTGTCATCACGCAAGTTGGTCTGCAGAATTTTTCTGGTTAAGTTAAATGAGAGCAACACTGTCACCACATTTTTGTTCATAGCTGTTGAGTTCCAAGCAGAAAACACAAATAAAGAACAAGAAGATGAATATTTCTGAGACTGTGCCAACATTCAGTAGAGTTGCTACAATAGGAGACTGGATCCGTTTGTGATCGAAACTAAGAATGTTCTCCTTTTCTGGCTCTTTTTTTTAAATAAAATTTTTATTTTATATTGGTTTGCTTGCAAAGTTTCTATATATTGTTTTTCACCCTGGATATTGCCCATTTCTGTCATCCACCCCTCTTTCTACTCATCAAATTTTGTGACCCTGTGAGCTGTGGTGGTGGAGAAGAGTATTGAATATACCATGGACTGCTAGGAGAACAAATAGGTTCATCCTAGAGAAGGTACGACCAGGATGCTCCTTGGAAGCAAGAATTTTGAAGCTTCATCTGACATACTTTGAACATGTTGCAAGAAGGGACCAGTCTTTGGAGAGGAATGTTACGCTTGGGAGATTAGTGGGACAGATCAGGAGAGGAAGACCCTCAATGAGATGGACTGATTCAGTGACTGGGGTATTAGGGGTGGATGTATAAGCGATAATAAGACTGGCACAGGACAGAGCAGGGTTTAGGGCTGTTGTACATAAGGTTGCTATGAGTTGCAGG
>NW_006400275.1:107762-111095 GCF_000299155.1 Elephantulus edwardii
GGGTTTTCAGAGGCAGTTAGTCACATGGAAGGAGATTGCTCATCCTTCTCCCGTGTTGCAGCTGGGGGATTTTAATCACCTGCCTTCAGGATTGCAGTTCAGTTCCTTGGCAATACATAGTAGTTCCCCAGTAAATAAATTTATGGTTGTATCAATTAATGGCTCCTATTAAGTCTTTATGCTTTTCTACATACAACACAAAGGCTTAATGGGACCTGCTACTTGATAGAACTAAAAAGATATGTACTGTGGAACTGCCAGTTGACTCAATGGCACATAACACAATGGTAACAACACTGACCACTGGGTGAATTTGATATAGATTATAGTAGTACAATTCGGGGCCAAATGAACTTTAGGGAATTCAACTACATAGACAATGGGCTAGCCAATAGGGTAACCTGGGGATGCAAAGGAGGTGGAGAAGCTGGACTGAATGTAGACTATACAAGAGTACAGACCGTAATATTTTATTGAGATCGATTACTACATCCCAGCTCAAGTGCAATGTGAGAGATTCTATCCTGGAGAATCAAGCTGGAGCAGGATTTGAAAGGCACAAACATCATTTGACAGCCACTGCTCTAACAACAACACTAACCATACAAGTCTGTGGATGCATAGATTCTAAGGGTTTGTGCTGCTTAACCAGAGGTACCGCATCTCTGACAGTTTTAATTTAACAGAGCCTCTTTGGAAGATATTTGAACAATCTCTTTCCATGCAATTTACAGGTTTTATAATTCCCTAGAGGATCAGCTGTGAGTTGATGTCAAGTTCACAGCAATAACTTAGATTGTGACTCTAACAATGAGCCCAAGCATAGCAGCAATGTTGAAGATTGAACAGGGCCAGGCTGTGTTGCCTTCTACTGTACCTAGGGTCACTATGAGCACAAATTCAACAATACCCAACACCAGGGGTACTCTAACCCTAACCATCTCTCAGCTATCCTTTTCTGGCATGGAGTAAGCCTGGTGGCCTAGTGAGTCAGAATTTGAGCTCTCAATTCCCAGGCACTGAGTTTGAATTCACCAGCTGCATCAAAAGAGAAAATTGGAAAATATTCTCCTTTGTGATTTACAGTCTCTGAAACTTGAGTTTTCAATATGAATTTTTTTCTTTCTCATAGAAATTGTAGTATTGTTCCCAGGAAAGAGATAAGGGATTTTAATGACTTACCTTCATACCTTCTTCCAACTTCCTCTCTAAGAATTATCTGCTTTTCAGTTGCTAAGGAGTAATTAGGAGGGAGGCTAACAACCACTAAGGCTTTAAATGGTGGTAATCTGGCTGTCACTTAACTGAAACCAGAGAGACTAAATAACAAGTTAGTGATAGCCCAATAACTACTAAGACATCTAGTTATCCTTCCAGTATGAGATTGCTTACTCTGGGTTTGATATGGAAGTTGGTATCCAGAGAGTTCCTTGGTTAGAGGTAGATAATTCCTTACCAGCACTGGGCAGAAGGTTATGAAGTACAGGGGATTTGGTGAACTTGGTTCTGGTCTCTGGGATGTAGAAGTTCACTTACCTGCTATAGTCCCAGCTGGCAGGAGAACAGCTAATAGGATTAAGAGTGGCTGCTTCTTCTGAAGAAGGCTTCCCAGAGTAGCTCTTACTGTGTCTAAACACAAAATATCCACAGTGCAATGAAGAGGCTCAGACCCAGTTACTTTATATTACACACATATATCTGTGTTCTGCTTGTTTGGTTGGGTGTCATCATGCAAATAGGTTTTCTGAATTTTTCAGGTTTGGATTAGGTGAGACAGAAATCTGCCACCACATTTATACTTATGGTTGCTGAGTGCCAGGCAGAAAGTAAAAATAGAGAACAAGAAAGTATAAAACCAAGGAATATAAACTCTATCAGAAAAAAGCATGGAAGAACTCTAGAAGCCCTAATTTACAATATGAGCAATCTTTCAAACATCTTGGAGACATACAACCAGGAGATAATAATATAAATCAATGGGACCATTTAAGAAGCAAATCCTTCTGCACATCAAAAAACTTCTCCAACAGGGTAAAAAGGAAACCCACAGACCGGGAAAAAATATTTGGTAAGCACATATCTGATAAGGGACTCACACATAAAATTTATAGAATGCTCCAGCTCCTGGACAAGAAACAGTAAGTGCCCCAACTGCAAAATGGGCACAGAACATTAATAACCTTTCACCAAAGAAGGCCTTCAGATGATAAACAGGCACATGAAGAAATGTTCAAACCCCCTAGCTGTCAGAGAGCTGCAAGTAAAAACAACTGTGAGATACCATCTCACCCTAGCAACAATAGCAAAATTCCACAGAGCAGGAAAACCAAATGCTGGCTAGGTTGTTGAGAGACTTATTCACTCCTGGTGGAAGTGTAAAATGGCCTGAAGACTGTGGGAGGAAATAGAACACTTTCTTAAAAATTTGGAAAAAGAAATACAATTTGATCCAGCATTTCTACTACTAGAAATATACCCCAAAGAAACCAGAGCTATTACTCAAACAGATATATGCACACCCTTGTTTATTGCTGCATTATTCACAAAAGCAAAGAGATGGAAGCAACCCAAGTGCCCATGAAAAAAATGAATGAACAGAGTAATAATGGTATAGCCACACAATGGAATACTATACATCCCTGAAAACAGAAACTAATAAAATAATACACAACATAGATGGTCCTCAAGGACATTATTCTGAGTAAAATATCTCAGTCAAAAATGACCAAAACTGTATAATTCTAGTTTTATAAAACAGGACTGAAATAAGGTTTAGGACGAAACTAAGAGGGGATAAATAATCAACACTACATTGAAACAGATGAAGGAAGGAACTGTTTAAAAGAAATACATGATTAGGCACTGTCTGTATGACAACAGTCCAGAATAAGAGGTACGTAGCAAAGTGGACTGGGTTGGGTGAAGGAGTAGACAAAAGTGAGGAAATGATGCAATAATGAATGATTTTTTTTAAAAGGGAACAGGGGGTATAGAGAGGAAAATGAGAAACAATGAATGAATGAAAATATAACTTTTTTGTAAACTCTCTTCAAAAATCACAATTTAGAAAAAGAAAAAAGAGACCTTATTTAATAAAAATGGTATGAGAAAGCAAAGGCTGCTGAGAGAGTAATAATGGCCTTTATTGTTGCTTGGCTTCATGGTCAACACTCTTGGCACCAGTAGCCAGGAAATAAAAAAACGTATTGCAAAGGGAAAGTCCACTCTTAGAGACTTCTCCAGGGTACTGAAGATCAATGGTGTCACTCTGGAGACAAAGGTGTGTCTGATACAGGCTATGGTCTTTGTAATCACTTGTTATGCATCAGAGAG
>NW_006400275.1:111195-116759 GCF_000299155.1 Elephantulus edwardii
CATTCATGGCTCTCACATTCCATGTACCAATCACTAGGGTCTGCTTACAGCTGTTCCTCCTCTCTTGTGTTTCCATACTGTAAGCAGACCAGGTTCTCCTTACCAACTGGAAAACATTATTCTTACAAAGACAGTTTGCAGAAGATATGAAAGTAAGTAATTAAAACACCTTATCTCATACCAAGAAGCAAAACAATCAGTAATTTCTATGAGTACGAAAAAAATTCATATTGGAAACTCAGTCAGGTTTCAGTATTACACTGCTCTCCCCCAACGATGCATTACTCACTTTACATTCATTTTAACACTTATTGCCAAGATGCATCATACAGGATGTGAATACCTCTGTGGGGTGAAGAGAGTGTCCACATACAAAGAGGCCTGGGCAGACACCTTCCTTGTCCTGATCAAGCTCGGGTTCCCATTCTAGAGCCCCACAGCTCCTCGGCCTCACAACAACCTGCTGGTAGTGTGCTTTTTTCCTTTAATTAAAGAACTTTTAAGATAATTAAAATAAAAATATTTATAGAAAAAAATGCTGTCAACTGTACACTGTATTTTAATTTTTATTTGGAGAGGGATAGAAAGAATTTGTTTACAAAATGGTAAAGGAACAGTAAACTTTAGTCCTGTGGAAGGATGAAAGCAGAGAGCAAAGAAGGGATGACTGTTGGAGATTTCAGGCCGTTGGCACTGTGACGGCAGAAATTATCGAGATCTCTGATAGTTTTGAAATTCAGTGTGCCGTTTTCAGGCCATTGAGATACATTATCTAATTGGTATTGTGGCAATACTATATTGCAAAAGAATACAAATCTTTTGGGCTTAATGATGTCTTTCAATAAAAGTGTATAAAGGGAGCTTAGGCGGCACTCCACTGCAGTGTTGTGACAAGGGCAGGACTGGCTGTCTCCCATGATTGTGGAAGAGCTAAGCAGTGGGGGTTCCCAGAGAGAGGGAGAGAGACTAAAAGGCAACATGGCTTCCCTTATTTCCTTTTGTTTCATGAGGAAAAGGTCCATTCTCATCATGGGCATCCCCCAAATCAAGAGACTGGCCCAAGTGGCCGACAGATATCCTGTTCTGGCGCCAGAACTTTTTAGTGTCCAAGGGGAGCAGATTATCTGAGAGAGGAGAACCACCACCACTTACCCCAAATTGTTCTGGTGCTGTTCGAAAGGCCAGTCATGGCAAGAGGCAGAAAGTCTTGGAGAAGGGTTCCTCTTGGCAGTTCAAAGAGGGGCAGGCAGGAGGCAGATCAAGCCCATGGAGAAGTGGAAAAAAAAAATTAGGGCAATTCAGCACTCCCCAGGTGCCTTTAGGTTAGGATTGAGAGGGACAGGTTACACTGAAGACACATAAAAGCCATTTTCACAGAGTTTCCAGAAAAATTCAACATGAGATTATGGCAAAATCCCTCCCACTTACAATAGCAATAAGAGACTAAGTCATTTTTATCTCCTTTTAGTCCAGTGTAGATAGAGTGGGAGAGCTTTCTAGTTTCTATGGGTTAAGCTTGAAAGCAGATAGGGAGAAAAAGAGAGATAGAGACAGAGAGAGAGAAAAAGAGAGACAGGGCAAGTTGGGAATCAGGGTTTGTTGCCTCCTGGCAGGGGTCCCTTCTGGGTTTCAGCACTATGAATGTAAGGTAGTCGAGGAACGACAGAAGCCAGTTTAGACCTAGAAGGACAGTTTATTGAGTAGAAACTGCAGGGCTGGCTCTCAGGCAGAAGACCAAACCCCACTAAAAGTTACAGCCGGGTTTTACATTCTTGTACAACGAATTTTGGGTAGGGGATACTCACAGATGTTTCCTACAAGATAGAGAACTGGGCTGGGGGTGGGGTAGGGTAGTTTCTCATCTTTGATTAAGAAACATAGCTGCTGTTTCCTGTGATTGGATTCTTTCAGTAGCCATTCTGGGAGAGGAAGGAAAGGGCTTTAAGTCCTAGCAGTGTGGCTGTGAATACCAGGGGAGAACGAGGAGCTTCTCAAGGGCCTCACCCTTCAAAGTAGCCAGCTTCCTTGGCTATAAGAGAGAAGTGCTTCTTTCTCTAGTCACAGACGTTGGATGGATCCGTTTGTCCTTCTGAACCCTGTAAGGACTGCCTTCCTGTCTGTCATGTATTACAGGGAGCAAAGGCTAGGAGTTCATCTGAGCACAGAACCTGAGAAGTTTGAGTCTCCTAATTAAGGTTGTTCTACATTAGCCATGCAGAAAGCCCACAGAGGTATGAAGGTTTAAGGAGGAGCTGGATGATTTGTTGCTTATGGCGTGTGGATGTAAAGGGGGATGTAAGGGGAAAAGGGATGCAGATCATGGTCATATTCTAGGCCTCCTACAATTAGGATTGAAAACCAAAAAAAGGAAAAACATACGACATAATTTCATAACCTTTCAGCCTGTACTGGCTCATAAGAGGTCCTCTAGCAAGTTTTCAGAGGATATAAATGGCACAGATGATTGTCCATATTCTCCCTCAGAGAAGCTAGTGGATTCAAAGCTCCTACCTTTGGTTTGGCGGTGCAGCATCTTATCCAGAAGACCTTCAGAGCTCCCTCATCTGGAACTGCTACATGTAAAGAAGACCAGGGAGTAACCAGAACACAAGCATTTCCTCTCAGTTAAGACACATTTATTGAGATTCTAGCCAATAAGACAAGATGATCAAACATAGAGGGACTTCTTCCTATTAGAGAAACTTTACAGTGTCTTTTACCCAGAGCAAGAAAGTGGAGATTTTGGTGAAGAGGCATGGGGCAGTACCACTTAAATTTATATAGCTGGCAGTGCACTGGGCCACATTTTGGCATACCAGTGTCTCCCTAAGAACATAGAGAAGAAAAACTGAGTTAATTTCTCTGCTAGTCCTCTGTGCCGCCACTTTCTGGAGAGACTGCCTTGCATGATGTAAGAAGAGCATGGTTGCAGTCATCTCAGGAAACCCAGCTGTCAAATTCTGACCCGCGACATTATTTTTGTTTCATATTTAAGTTGTGACCATCTTCTTCCTCTAGTTTAAGACCCTTTCCCTTTAAGAAGCTGTGGAAACTTTTGTTCTATGCAACCATTAAAAAAAAGACAGGCAGTGTAAATAGAAGACAGTACATTAACCAGGTGGTTACAGCTCTTGAGTTATTTGAGGGGTTTTATATCTGCACATGAAGGAACAGGTTTGTGGTGTTATGTTGTTGTTGTTGTTTTCTGTTTTGTGTGCCCTACTGTGAGGCCAACATTACCACATCCATCTTATCCAAAGAAAATGTCCAAGTGAGTTCTTGTCAATCATTCCAGTTTGAAATGCTCATTGGAATTTCTGCCTATAAAGTTCATGAAACACCTTTGAATAGGTTCAAATCACAAACCACAAGTTAGTACCTGAATGGAAATTCTGCCCTAAGGATCTTTGGGGTGGGACAAGGAGCCACCGTTTCATCCTTTTGTGATGGACACTTTTCTGATTCACCTATGGTAAGCTCATAGAATGTGTCTTTTGACTGTATTCCCCTTTGTTAACCAGCAAAGTGGGTGAAAGCATCCCCCTATTGCTGGCAAAGAACTTCAGATTCCAGATCCTCCTGAAACATCCTTTTCCTTAGAGACAAGCCAGATTAATAGTATATGTCACCTTAAAGAAAGCCATCTTTTTCTTTTGATCCCCTGTTCACAATTCTGAGGTATTGTCATCATTCTCGAGGCAGAGCTTACGTTTGAAGTCCTGCTGCATGATGTGATCCACCTCATGCAGCTTGCTTGTTTTTTCATCCTCAGTGATCCATCCCCAGCCAGATACACTGCACGCCCACCCAGGCCTCACCTGGTCACTTTCTCCAGACAAGGGGAGGGGAGCAGGTCCACAGGTGTAGTGAGTTGGGCCTTTGTGTTCAGCTGATGAAGGAAACACTCACTAAGTCTTGGTCACTGAGAGCCTGCTGGCCTGCAGAGCCTGATGGGCTGCACTATATCCCTTCTCCTCTAAGGGCTTGGGATTAGTGAAGCAGCCAGAATGACAAAGGCAGGGGCCATTGTGGAAGGAGAAAGTTATTGGACAGGAGTTGGGGGAGAAGCAGTGGGTTGCCTCACCTGTAGTCACATGTTATTGCTAGAAGTCTCATTGTTATACATAGGGTGGTGGATGCTTTTTTTCACAGGAATTTTCTGCTGTGTCTTTTATTTCAAATCAATGTTCTGGACCCCCAGTATGACTTTTATGGAGCTGAACAGAGAGAAGAGAAAAGGTTCTCCCAAGACCTGCAGCCCTGGAGCCTCAGGAGCAGGTGACAGCTGAGTCAGGGTAGGACAGCTACTGAGGGGAAATGCTGGTGGGAGGAGGCCCTTTGGACCAGCGCTTGTTGTGCCTTTGGTTTCTCAACTGCATTGCATGTGATTGTGGAATTCTCTTTTGCCCTCATTTCATATATAATGGTTTGATCCACATATGCTCTCAACCTACATTGTCTGCCTGAAATAGCCGGTGTGGTCTGTTTCTGACCTGTCTCAACTATCTTTTCTACACCTCATCTTGAGCTCAAAGTGTTTTGCAGATGAGAACTGTTGGTCTGTGTAACACAGCTGAGGGAGCTTCCCTGAGAGGTATGTTTGCAGGGAGGAATCCTTGGAGGTTCAGCCCCTCACCTTCCCCAGCAGTGAGCTGCTGTTAGGACAAAATACTCTTGTAGAAGGAAACCACTGCATATCATCATGGCATCTGGACAAAACTTAACAGTTGCCATGTATGGACGTGAATGTGGCTTCGCTACATGACCCCTAGTTATCTCCTTTGAAAGAAAAAGATGAAGAATGGGATGACTGTTGTGTCCTGACAATTGAAGATTGGGTTAGCAAGGTAGATGCTTGATCAAGTTATTGTGAACTCTCATGAAGTAATTTCTTACTGGTAAGGTGACATGTCTTTATCTTCAGGTCTCAACAGACCTCCTTAAAACATGATAGTTCTGCTCTGGACATCACACATAAGGATGTAGGGGACAGATATTGTCTTCAAGATGAGAGAATGCCAATGAATCCTGGACAAGAATCTCTGCACTATTCTTTTGTTTCTACCTACTGCGGGGCCATTCAAGTTGTTTCTGTTTTCTAATAATATGTCCTTTTTTTAAAAATTAAAAAATAGTTTTGTTTTTTTCAGTCTCCTCCCAACCCTGATATCAGTCTCATTTTACAACAATGGCACTATGCAGCATTTGTCCTTTTGTGACTGAGATATTTCACTCAACATAATGTCCTCCAAGGTAACCCATTTTGAATAATATTTCATGAGAAAGATGGGTATAAATAATGTATACTGCATTGAAACAGATGAGGTAGAGAACTGTTTAAAAGGGTTGTGTGATTAGGTATTATTGTCATGATAGGAGACCAGAACGAAGGCTGCATAGTGGAATGTGCTTGAGGGGATGAATTGTACAACAATGGAAGAATTTTCTTTTTACGTTTCAAAGAGAAGAGCAAACAGGGAGGGAGGGATGGGGAGGGAGAAAAGTGAAACCAATGAATGAATAGAAATCCAAACTCTCTGTAAATTTATAATAATAATTAATAA
>NW_006400275.1:123361-125786 GCF_000299155.1 Elephantulus edwardii
CAAGCGACTCTATGGCACATAACAACATAACAACAACAACAATTGTTGCAGGAGCAGAGAATCCTATATTTCTGTGTGCTGCTAAAATAGAAAGGGCACTGTCCCTGGTGGCACAGTCAGCAATAGCCCCACAGACCTCTCTCCACCTCTGTTGTTATATTTAATTCTGACTCTGACCTGGGTTCTGATAACACTGCCTTCTCCATACTTCTCTCTAGTTACAAGAGATCCTGGCTTTCTGCTCGGTTATTTAACTTTGTCATTTATATTCAAGAATATTTAGTGCAAGATTTTGCTCAGAACTGTTGGCTAATAGGAGCTCTCTTGGTGACAGAATTTTTCAAACCTCAAACTTAAAGCTCACTGTCTTCAATTCTAGGCAGATCCATATCAGTATACAGTTAGGAAATAAAGAAATTAAATTGGAAGCTTTCCAATAGAGAAACCATATAAGTACTATCTCAGCCTGGTCATCAGGGTCAATATCAACAGTGAAAAACTAGGATGATAGGATGTGTGTCTTAGTTATCCAATGCTGCTGTAACAAAGGTACTACATGTGCATGGCTTTAACAGACATATGTGTTCTCTTACAGTTTAGAAGTCTAAATTCAGGACACAAGGTCTAGGGGAAAGTTCTGTCTGTCTACTGGTTGGGAAGGGAAGGTCTTGTTTCCTTCAGCATGTTAAACCTGACATTGGAGACCACCATATAGTCTAGCCTTCTTTGGTGTCAAGAGTTTGTAATGCACCGTCTGTGTAAAAAGTGACTCACTCTTTTCCTGGTGATACTAAGGTTTTTCTCTCTGTTACTTTCTTTCAGCTATATCTTTAGAGATAAAGTATATTGTTAACCATTGCCTAGGGGAACTCTTTATATCCCATTAGGATTCTAAGGGGTTTGAAAAGTGTGCATTGCACTCTGAAACTTGCTATAAGCTAAACAGCTTATGGAAGGATCAATAACTTCTATATCTATCTATCTATCTATCTATCTATCTATCTATCATCTATCTATCTATCTATCTATCTATCTATCTATCTATCTATCTATCTATCGATTTATATCCATGACAACATGCCCCATATGATTTGATGGAAATGACACTTCACCTATGTCTTTTTCCTTCCCTAAATCCATTGTTGCTGCTGTTGTATAGCCTGGATTGGTAACCAACTATTAACTGACCCTCCAGGAGTTTTTAGAGGTTGTTTTAAATCCCAGGAGTCTGGCTTTCTTACTCCCACTGAGCAGGTGGCAGATTTGGACCTCATACTTTAAGACTGATAGTACAGATTTTTACCTCTAGCCCACTAACATTCTCCCACAGACTCATAACTGAAGTCAAATGATGAGGAAAAACCTCAGAGAAATCCCAAGAAAGGGGCTATTCACAAGATATTTCCACAATAACTTGCAAAATTGTCAATAAATGCAACAAAGAAAATATAAGTAACTGTCACAGGCAAGGGCAAACCAAGACGACATGGAAACCAAATGTTATGTGTGTCCTGGAAAGAATACTGGAGCTAAAAAGATAAAAGGTAAAAAAAATAAAAGACGTGTATGTAAAGTATACTGTATAGCGCCTTCAAGAGTCATAGGGACTCTGAACAACGAATCTGAACCTTGTCCTCTCCTGTGTCATCCTCGTTTTCTATGCCATGTTTGAGTGTATTTGTGCTGTTACTGTGTCAGTTCATCTTGTTGAAGGTCCTCCTCTCTGTCATTGAACCTCTACCTTTCCCAGCATGATTTCTTTTTCTAAGGACTAGTCCTTGATAATGCCCAAATTATGTGCAACAAATTTCATCACCCTTGCCTCTAAGGACTAGTATGCATAAACTCCCTCCAAGATGGATTCGTTTGTTTCTTTGACTGATTATTGAGATATTCAGACATTCAGTAGTCTTCTCCAGCATCACAATTCAAAGTGATTCTTCTCTGGCAGCCTTATACGTTGTTCACTCATCTATGAAGAGTGTTCCCCACCCACATGTTTAAAATTTGGACTTTCATTTGAAACGTACATATCAACATTGTGTCATTAATTGTAATAAATACACACACTAAAGTAGCATGCTATTATAGGGAAAGTACTTTTCTTACAGAAATGGAAAACTATTTCTTAATTTAAGGTGAGATAAAAAAAAATCCAGCGACATTGCCATTGAGTCAATTCCACTTCACAGCATATGTATATCACTAAGTAAAGTGCCCCATAGGGTTTCCAAAACCAAAAGTCTTTATAGAAGTAGACTCCTAACCTTTCACACCTACTGGTGGGTTCAAGCAGGTGATCATATGATTAAAAGGTGAACCCACAGTCACTCTTCCCCAAAGTTAAGTGATACATTTTTTCTCAAAAAATAGAGTTTGATCGCGGACCCAGGGAAAGCTGGAACCCACTAGCTGAACTGAGCTG
>NW_006400275.1:125886-127463 GCF_000299155.1 Elephantulus edwardii
TCCCAAGTTAGGTAATAATTTACAAACTTATTGTACCTGTATGCTGCATAGTATTCCATTGTGTGAATGTACCATGATTTCTCAATCCATTCATTTGTGATTGGACATTTGGGCTGTTTCCATGTTCTTGGGAGGTTGAAGAATGCTTCTATGAACATTGGTGTACAAATCTGTTTGTGCCTCAGTTATATTGTCAGGGTATATTCTAAGTAGTGGAATAACTCGGTCATTCATATGGAATTTCTATTTTCAGCTTTTTGAGGAAGTGCCAAACTGCCTTTTAGAATGGTTGCACTATTTTATAATCCCACCAGCAATGTATAAGAGTTCCTTTCTTGCCACATACTCTCCAACATCTATTACTTGCTGCCCTGTTAAACTTTGCCACTGTTACTGCAGTGAGGTGATATACCTCATTGTGATTTTGATTTACATCTCTCTTATTATCAGTGATTTGGAACATTTCTTCATGTGCCTGTTTGCCATTCAAATCTCTTCCTTTGTGAAAAGTCTTTTTTTTTTCATGTCTTTTGCCCATTTTGTAATTGGGTTATCAGTCTTTTTCTTGTGGAGGCCCACGAGTATTGTGTAAACTTTTGTTATAAGACTCTTGTCTGAGATTGTATTATCAAATGTTTGTTCCCAGTCTGTAGGTTTTCTTTTCACCCTGTTGGAAAAAGTTTTTGATGTGCACGGGGATTTAATCTTTAGAAGGTGTCATGCATCAATTTTATCCTCTTTAGATTGTGCATTTTCCTTTACAACATGTATTGCTTGCTACAATGCTATATTTTGCCATTGCTGCTGGAGTGAGATGGTCTCTCATTGTGGTTTGATTTGCATCTCTCTTATTGCCAGTGATTTTGAGCATTTCTTCATGTGTCTATTGGCCACCTGAATATCTTCCTCTATGAAAGTCTTTCAATGTCTTTTGCTCATTTTGTAATCGTGTTATCAGTTTTGGTGGTTGTTTTTTTTTTCCCATGAAGCCTCTGCAGGATTCTGTAAACTTTTGATATGAGACCCTGTCTAAACGGTATTGCCAAATGTTTTGATGTTTTTTTTCCTCCCAGTCAGTATGTTTTCTTTTTACTCTGTTGAAAAATATGTGCACAAGGATTTAATCTTTAGAAAGTCCTATTCATCTATTTTATCCTCTTCAAATTATGTATTTCTGGCAGTACTTGGCAGTCTCTTTTTACCACAGTCATGGTCATCTAAGCTTGATCCAAGTTTGTCTCTGATGAACTTTATGGTTTTGGGCTTTACTTCTAGGTCTCTGATCCACCTTGAGTTGATCTTTGTGTACAGTGTGAAAGAGATGTGGATCTTGCTTCAGCTTTCTGCATGTAGCAGTCCAGTTGTGATAACACCATGTGATGAAGAGGTTTTCATTTCCCCATTTGGTATGTTTTATTTCATTGTTGAATGTCAGTTGATCATAGATTGATGGTTCCATTTCTGAGTTCTCAAGTCTGTTTCATTTTCCTATGTGCCTTTCTTTGTACCAGTACCACGTTGTGTTTGTTACTACCACTGTGTAGTAGTTTTTAGGTCAGGGAATTCTTTGCCTTCTA
>NW_006400275.1:159252-164281 GCF_000299155.1 Elephantulus edwardii
AGGGTGTTGGATTTTATCAAAGGCTTTTTCTGCATCAATTGATAGGACCATATGGTTCTTGTTCTTTGCCTTGTTGATGTGATGAATTACATTGATTGTGCCCCATATCCTAATAAATCAGGGTGGAATCTCTTTCAGGGAGGAGTGATAGGGAATGGCAAAGGACACGCTGATAAACGAGATTAATTAGAACTGGTTTTAACAAGGACTGTGGCAATATAACAATAGAAAACAGACTCTAAAGGAATATACAACCTGAATACTTTTGATCATATGGAGAGTTTTGGAGATATTTTATTATGCTTGATTTGTTCTGTTTGATTATATATGAAAGATGCAGAGAACAAAGATGGGCAAGAATGAGTGAATGAAGAGAAGATAGTAAAATAGATGATAACATAATTATAATAAAAACAAAAGGAAAAAAAAGGGAAATATGTGAAGCCAAATTTTAAATTAAATATTAGTGATAAACAGAATACTACTTCAGGTTATGGGGGCGGTTGATATCAGCTGAAATTAATCCTGAAGCACGAAGATAATCCTTAATTGTTTACAGGATTTTTGCATTGCTATTCCCTCCTGATTCAAGCAGAAGGTTGTCAAGAGAGAAAGCTTAGCTTCACCTGTATTGCATTCTCTTGGTGATTTACTGCCTGGCAATTTTCAATAAAGGCAGGAAAGCTGGAATCAGAAGGGAGTTCACTTTAGTGGTTCCAGAACTGTTTGCCTCCTGCTTTACCTCTGTTTTTCTCCAACATTCCTGGTGTTCTGTCTCATTATTAATAAGTATAAAATTACTTTGCCCCTGGTCTGCAAAAAGCAAGGTTTTGTCATCTGCATAATGTATGTTTTTGATGAATCTTCTTCCAATCCTGATGCCACATTCCTCCTCACAAAACCCAGCCTCCTGTATGATCTGTTCTGCATATAGATTGAAAATGTATGGAGATAGGATGCATCTCTGACTCACTCCTTTCCTGATTTTCAACCATGCAGTGTTTCCTTGTTCTGTTCTGTTCTGAGGACTGCTTCCTGGTCTGTCTATTGGTTTTGTGTGTGCACAGTCAAGTGTTCTGGAACTCCCATTCTCCTGAATGCTAGCCACAATTTCTTGTAATGTACAGAGTCAAATGCATTTGTGTAGTCAATGCAACACTGAAAACATTTCTCTCATATTCTTTGTTTTCTACCAAGATCCATCCACTGGTGATAATGTCTCTAGTATCACAACTTTTGTAAAACCAACTTGTAATTTTGGTAGTTCTCTGTCAGTGTACTGTTCCAATCATTATTGGATAATCTTCAGAAGGATTTTGTGACATCTTTAGCCTTTCACTTTCTGTGATCCTGCTGAGAGAAATTCTACAAATAGATTCAAACTCATGAAAAACACATTTGTCTTAAAGTGGGTGACTCCTGAGGCTGCTTCATAACTTTCACTTAAGAAGCTCTTATAACCCAAGTAGTTGTTGTTATGTGCTGTTGAGTCGCTCGTGTACAATAGCCCTAAACTCTGCTCTGTCCTGTGCCAATCGCACTGTCTCTAACACGCCCATCCCGATTACCCCAGTTGCTGAATCAATGCATCTCATAGAGGGCCTTCCCATCCTCTGCTGTCCATCCACCCTACCACGCATGATTTCCTTCTCTAAGCTTCCTTACAACATGTCCAAAGTATGTTAGACAAAGCTTCGGAATCCTTGCCTCCATGGAGCTGCCCAGTTTAACCCTCTCCAGGATGAATCTGTTTGTTTTCAATACTCTTCACCAGCCCCACAGCTCAAAGGCATCAATGCTCCTTCTATCCTCTCTAGTCATTGTCCAACTCTGATGCATAACAAATGATTGCAAAGACCATGGCCTGTATCAGATACAGTTTAGTCTCCCGAGAGACACCATTGCTTTTAAGAACTTTGGAAAGGTCCCTAACAGCAGAGTCTCCCATCACAATACATCTTTTAATTTCCTGGCTACTGGTGCTGAGAGTGTTGACTGTGGAGCCAAGCAAACTAAAGCTGTGAACAATCTCAATCTCTTCATCATCCATCCTGATGCTGCCTATTGGTCTAATGGTGAGAATCTTTGTCTTCTTGACATTGAACCTCAATCCATATTGAAGGCTACAGTCCTTGACTCTCTGCAGTAGCACTTCAGGTCCTCCTCAGTTTCAGCAAGCAGGGCTGTATCATCTGCATAACAAAGATTGTTGATAGATCTTCCACCCATCCTGACCCCACATCTCTCCTTATAGTGCCCAGCCTCCAGGATAAGCAGTTCTGCATATAGGTTGAAAATGTATGGTGACAGGACACATCTCTAGCGTATACCCTTCCCAATTTTGAACCATGCAGTGTTTCTTTGCTCTGTTCTGATGACTGCCTCTCGGTCCAACTATAGGTTTCGCATTAGCACAATCAAATGTTCTGGGATTCCCATTCTTCTCAGAGTCAGCCACAATTTGTTATGATCCACACAGTCAAACACCTTTGCATAATCAATGAAACACAGATAGACATTCTTCTGGTATTCCCTGCTTTCAGCTAAGATCCATCTAGCATCAGCTACAATATCCCTAGTACCACGACCCCTTCTAAACCCAGCCTGGATTTCTGGCAATTCTCTGCTGATGTGCTGTTCCAGTCATATTTGGATAATCTTCAATAGAATCTTGCTTGCATGAGAAATCAATTATATTGTTCTATAGTTTCCACACTCTGTTGGTTCACCCTTCTTTGGGATGGAAACAAATATAGACCTCTTCCAGTCAGTTTGCCAAATGGTTGTTTTCCAGATTTCTTGGCACAACCTGCTGAGCATGTCCAGGGCAGCATCTGTTAGCTGAAATATGTCAATTGCTATACCATATCTATTCCTGGGGCCTTATTTTTTGCTATTTCCTTCAAAGCAGCCTGCACTTCTTCCTTCATTACTATAGGCTCTTGCTTGCATATTGTTTCATTAAAGTCTTCTGTGTCTGCCAATTCATTTCTATACAGTGACTCAGTATATTCTTTCCATCTTTTAATACTTCCTGGATCATTTAATATTCTGCCTAAAGCATTAAAGCATCCTTGATTATAGTAACTCGAGGTTTGACTTTTTTCTTCAGTTCTTTGAACTTAAGAAATGCTAAGTGAATTCGGCCCTTTTGATTTTCTGACTCCAGCTCCTTGCACATTTCATTGTAATATTTTACTTAAGTCAAGTTACCAGCCAAGAATTCCTAGCCCAGAGAAAAGACTGTTAACTATGTCTGGGAGAGAGAGGCTGAAGAGGTCTAGTCTACTGTGTAAGTTGTCAATTGCTGGAGTTTGAACTTATGAAGAGAAATGTTGAGAAGAGCTGAAATTTCTAGCTCAAGGAATAGTTCTAAAAATATATCCTGTCTCCTCTGTATCCCACTCAGGTATGGTTGCAGCAAAAGGTAGGCTTGCATCCCAAATGCTCCTGGGCACAATAACACAAAATAAAATATCTTTTGGATTTTACAAGACTCTTGGCTTCTAGATTGTAGGAAATACAGGAGAGATTTTTTCCAGGCCAGGATTGAAGAGGACCATTAAAGTGCCACAGTGTCACAGAACAATGTTCTACCTGAAGAATAGTGGCTGCCCTGGTCTTACCCAAAGTCTTGCCTCTCTGCTTGGTTGAATGTCACAGATGATCTAGGGGAGAATATGGGCAACCTTGTCCAGTAGGATTTATAGCCTTTGGAAGCCAATACGGATTCAATTATGAGTCTGTATAGAATTGAAATGAGTTTTGATTTGAAGGTTTGGATAGAAAAATTCTGTCACAAAGAGGACTTTCAGAAGCTGATGATTCTGAACAAAATGTTAGACTCAATATTTATTGAATCTAAATGACAAAATGATATAACCGAGCAGGAATCCATGGTCTCTTCTATCCAGAGAGATAAATTGACATTGTTGTTGTTGTTATGTGCTGTCGAGTTGCTTGAAACACATAGTGACCCTGTGTACAAGAGCCTTAAACCCTGCATTAGCCTGTGTCAACCTCACTGTCTCTGAGAAACCTACTCCCACTACCACAATCACTGAATAACTTCATATCATCGAGGGTCTTCCTCTCCTGTGCTATCCCCCTCTCTCCCAAACATGGTGTTTCTCTCTAAGGATCGATCCTTCCTTGAAACATGCCCAAAGTATGTCAGATGAAGCTTCAGAATTTTTTACTTCAAAGAGCAGCCTGGCTCCACCCTCTCCAGGACAAACCTGTTTGTTCTCCTAGCAGTCCATGGTATATTCAACACTCTTTTCCAGCAGCACAGCTTAAAGACACCAATTCTCTTTCAGTCATCCCTAGTCACTGTCCAGCTTTCTATTGCACAGAACATAAGTGCAAAGACTATAGCCCTGATCAGGAGCACCTTAGCCTCCAGCCTGATGTCGTTGCTCTTCAGTACGTTGGAGAGGTCCCTGGCAGCTGACTGAATTAATGCAATTCATTTCTTTATTTCCTGGCTGCTGGTACCAACAGCGTTGACTGTGGAGCCAAAAATGAAAGCTGCTATCTCTGTCTCTTCACCATCCATACTGACGCTGTCAGTTGGCCCAGTGGTGAGAATCCTTGTTTTCTTGATGTTGAGCGTCAATCGTTATTGAAAGCTGCAATCCTTAACCTTCTGCCACAAGTACTTCAGGTCCTCCTCAGTTTTAGCAAGCAGGGTTGTGTTACCTGCATAAGGCATGTTGTTGATGAATCTTACAACAATCCTGATGCCACATTTCTCCTCATACAGCTCAGCATCCCAGATGATCTGTTCTGCATACTGATTGAGAAGGTATGGAGATAGAATTCATCCCTGACAGAACCCTTCCCTATTTTGAACTGTACAGTGTCCCTTGCTCTTTTCTGATGACTACTTCTTGGTCCTAGTTTAGATTTCACATAAGCACAATCACATGTTCTGGGATTCCCATTCTCCTCAGACTCAACCACAGCTCCACGCCGTCAAAAGCCTTTGTATAGAGATCCAAGATGGCGGCGGAGGCAGAGACAGCGT
>NW_006400275.1:165511-194415 GCF_000299155.1 Elephantulus edwardii
ATAGGTAACCTTAACTCTGAGGTTTACTCCAGAATTGACCCTGAACCCAGTGCCAGTGACAAAGAGGAAATACAACTGACAGCTAAGGAAGCAAAGGAGGATGGAGCCTCTGGGTTCAACCAGCCATCCCCACTGGACCCACCTGGGAAAACACTTTGCAGTCCAGAGGGGAGCAAATGACAGGAAAATATCTTCTAACAGAGCAAGAAGGCAAGCTGCTTTAACCCAAGACCACCAGTAAGGAGATAAAGCGTCCTCCCTTCCCCCCTTTATATCTATGCCCCTGTTCAGCATGAAGAAGCCAGAGAGTCAGCTTCCAGTTCCCAAATCAATAAGACAGTTGGTTTAATTACTATTGGAAAATGCTTGTCATTCCTCTGTAACATCTGGTGCCCACTGGACCCTCATCATTTCCTTCACCTGCTCCCCCCCACTGACCAAACTGTGCAACTCTGCAACTGCATCCTGGCCCATCCTCACCCTTCTGCCCCCAACCCTCATCTCCTTGTACCCCCAATATGTTTTTCCCAATTAAAAAAAAGGCCTTTGTATAGTCAATGAAGCACAGATAGACATTACTCTGGTGTTCTCTGTTTTTTGTCCAGGTCCTTCTATTATTAACTATATTATCCCTAGTACCACTACCTCTTCTAAAACCAAGCCTGCACATCTGGCAGTTCTTTGTTGGTGTGTTGCTCCAGTTGTTTCTGGATCATTTTCTACAGAATCTTGCTTGCATGTGATATTGATGTTGTTTATTTGCACACTCTGTTGGATCACCTGTCTTTGGAATGGGAACAAATATTGATCTCTTCCAGTCTGTTGGCCAGCTGGCTGTCCTCTAGATTTCTTGGCACAACTTAGTGAGCACATACAGGGCAGAATCTGTTGTTTAAAACATTTCTATTGGTATGCCTGGTGCTTTGGTTTTTGCCAATTCCTTCTGAGCCACTTGAACTTCCTCCTTCATCAACATCTTAATCATATGTCATTTCATAAAATTCTTCTGTGTCAGCCAATTCCTTCTGGTACAGTGACTCTGTATACAAATCCAAGGCTGACAAAGTTCTACAGGGTAAATCAGGCATCAGTAGAGAGAACGTGAATAATATGGGATGCCAGAGCCTGAGTGTAGGATGAAGGAGACTCATGTAGTGGAAGATCTAATAAATACATATGTCGAGATTGATCAAATGAAAACAAATATTCCTTCTAATTCTGAAGGAGGAGTGGCATGCACTTCCTAATCAACAATGGAAACTACATGAACTTTGATAAATGTCGATAGTTGTTGAGGAGCTTTAGGCCTTTTGTTCACAGGGTTGCTATGAGTAATGCTCCACTTGAATGCAATCAACAATAACAACAAGGAAAACCAGGTATATAAAAAAGTTAGATACGTGTAATGATAATGATGTCATTGATGTTAGTTCTGTTTAGATCACAGCTTGCCATCATGATGACAATATTGTTTCTCCTAACATCAATAGGATGGATGCTGAGGGTCATATGTTAATGCTTTCAAGGCCAACATCTAAGTGTGTTTTTTCTACACAGCGAATCTGTACAGTTGGTAGTATATTTCCCCTCTCTTCTAGATGAAGTTGCTTTAGTGAACATAGTTTGGAAACTTTGCATCTAGGAACCACAGTTGTTTCCAAATCTAAAACTGTACTTCTTGGTCCATATATGAAAACTTATAGAAAGAGTGGCCAGCAATAAAAGGTACTTTTCTTTCCGTAGCTGTCCCATGTAGATCTAGGCCACATGCACTCATTAAAAAAAGGGACAAACAGTAGACAAATCCACTGAAAGTACCAAACCCAACTTTCTTTGGGTGCAGATCATGCATCTGTTATGTTCATTTCTATGCTGGCATTAAGCAGGGTTCAGTGTGTATTTGTTGGTTTATTGGTGGCAAAAGTTGTGCTTCATTGTCCTACTGCACAAAATTAGTCGTTCTAGCCCAAAGGACTGACATAGCACGTGGCAGGTATGTGTTGGTTCTGACTCTACTTCAATGAGTTATCATCCAGTTATCATTAGCCTATCGGTCACTAGTGACAAATAAAGAGAAGCTCACAGGGCTTCAGCCTAATGAGTCCCAAAATGGCCAATGGTCTCAGAGTTTATGACTGCTAGTGGGCTGGATGTAGTATTGGAAGGAGTTTGAGTTAGTTCTGCCCAGTAACAATTGCAGCCCACCTTTCTGGAGCGTTATTGTACCAAGTCTGTCCTCTCAGGGCCCTGCCTGGTGTCAGCTCATCCAAGGTCCTTCTCTGCCAGAGTGACCAAGGCTGGCTGCTCTGTTGGTAAGCCTATTGTAACAACACAGGTCACTGAAATTACTAGGGTAGGGGAGAGATGGAAAGGGGTCTATCTCAGAACAGCATGGTCTGCAAGAGAAAGGATCTGATGAACTTTGAGAAGTCTCAGTAATAAAGACATGAAAGAGAAAGAGTAGCCAGGAGATTAGATGCTGAACCAGCCCATTAGTTCAGAACAGGGTGTGGAGCTCTAAGGAAAGACATGAATCCCAGAGGGGAATGAGGAAGTTCTCAAGGTCCTCACCCTTCAAAGCTGCCAGTTTTCTTGATTATAAGGCAGAAATGTTTGATTCTTCTTCCCAGAGCCTTAGGATGGACCAGCTTGTCTTTCTCAACCCAGTGGGCCCTCTTGTTCTCTGCCACATAGCACAGGAAGCAGAGCTGAACAGTTCATTTGCTCATAGAACCTGGGAGGCTTGGGTGTCCCACTGAGGGTGTTCTGCCTTAGTCCTGAAGAAGGGCAAGACTTAGATAAGACAGATAAGATAGGACAGAAAAGAAAGAGCTGGTTTACCCATTGCATATGAGTTGTGGGTGTAGAGTAGGGAAAAGAACATGATTCAGAACATGATTATGTTCTAGGTCTCCCTCAATGAGGATTAAAAGCCCAACAAAGCAAATAAGAAAAAAGGACAGAATCTCATTCCCTCAAGCCAGAACTCACTCATACCTGATCTTTCCCTGGGGTTTTAGAGGGTATAAATTTCACCACAGGTAATTTGTTCTTCTTTCTTTCTTTGGGCATTTTGTGGATTTGAACTACCTGCATTTGGTTTGGCAGTGCAACTCCTTACCCACGAGGTCTCCAGAATGTTTGTCTACTAAAAAGATAAATGAATCATGAAGATACAATCATTTCCTTGCAGTTAAGACACATTTATTAAGGTTCTTGATGTTAGGAGATGATTCAGCATAGAGGGACTCAGGATGATTCTTCCAATTGGAGATGTTTTATTGTTTTCTTTATCCAGGGTAAGAAACTGGAGATTTTGGTGGAGATACATGGGGAAGTTTCAGTTTTACTTCCAGCGGTACAAACACCCTGGGCGATATTTCTGCATACCAAGGGGCCTCCAGAGTCTCCCTGGGAACACAGAGAGGAAAGGCTGAGTTAATTGTTCTGCTGGTCCTGCCTCCCTCTATATTCTGGGAGAAAACTGCCCCAAAGAGGTGAAAAAAGGGTGGGGGTTATTGCCTTTCTGGGGATCCCCATGGTGCCAAAATGTGATGCTTGACATCATTGTTGTTTCATGCCTAGGTTGTGATCTATCTCCTTCCCTAACTTCAGGACTCTTGCCTTCTAAGGTGCTGTGGAACTTTACTTCCAGGCTACTGTTTAAGGAAAGGCAGATGATTAATGGAAGACACTACATTGACCAGGGTGATGACAGCTCTTGAGTATTTACATGGTTTTGATTCTTCAACATGGAGTGAGAGCTTTTCCTTGTTTGTGTGCTCTAGGTGGGCACACCTCTCTACTTCCCCCACATTAAATAAAAAAAAAAAAAAATTCAAACAAGCTCTGGACACCTCAATTCATAGTAATCCTAAATTTTATAGACTTGAGCTGCTCACTGGCTTTTCTTCCCTAAAAAGTTTAGGGAACACCTTTGAGAAGGTTCAAATCATAAATCTTTAAGTTAGAACCTGAAGGGAAACTCTGTGCCTTAGGGATGTTTGAGGTGGCATGTTATTGTTGTTGTTTTGCTGTCAAATATAAACCAACCCATAACTGATCCTCCGGTGAGGTTTTAGAGATGACTAATTGCATAGGAGGAGATTTCCCGGCTTTCTCCTGAGGAGAAGCTTTGGGATTACAGTGATGTGTCTTACCCCTAGGCCACCTATCCCTTTGGGAGGTAATAAGGAGTCATACATTCATCTTTCTGGGAGAACACATTTCTGACTTTCCCCTGGGAAGCTCACAGAGACCTGACTGACCAGGTAGTTTGGTACTATTGTTATCTTAGAAAAGTGGATGTATGTATTCCCTCTTGCTAGCAAGGATCTTTACATCCCAGATCTTCCTGAAACATCCTGCTCTCCAGAGCAAGGCCAGGTTAATGCTAAGTCTCACCTCAGAGGAACACATCTTTTTCTGAGGGTCCCCTGCGCACAGCTCAGTGGTCCTGTCATAATGCTCCATGCGGCTCTCACACTGGAAGTGCTCCTGAATGACAAGATCCACCTCATGCAGCTTGCTTGTTTGATTATTCTCAGAGATCCAGCCCCAGCCAGCCACACTGCACATCTGCCCAGGCCTCACATAGTCACTTTCTCCAGGCAGAGGGATTAGGCCCACAGCTGCAGTCAGTTGGGCCTTTGTGTCCAGCTGATGAAGGAAACAACAAAGTCTTGGTCATTGAGAGCCTGCTGCCCCGCAGAGCCTGATGGACTGCACTTGATCCCTTCTCCTCACAGGACCTGGGATTAGTGAAGCAGCCAGGATGAGGAAGGCAGGGGTTATGGTGGAAGGAAAAAATTCTTGAACCCAAGGGAGCAGGAGCAGCAGGGATTGTGCCTCACCTGTAGTATCATGATGTCATTTGTATCAGTCTTATTGTTATACTTAGGGTGGGGGACGGCTTTTTTCACACGAATTTTCTGCCTTGTCTTTTCTTGTAGCCCAATATCATGGGCCCCCAAGATGACAGTCATGAGGCTGTACAGAGAGAAAAGAAGAGGTTCTCACAACTGGAGCCCTAAAGCAGGTGACAGGTGGGGAGGGGAGGGCAGCTGCTGAGGAAAATGCTGGAGGGAGGGATCATTCATCTTGAGCTTGCTGAGCCTTTGATTTCTGTGCAGCTTGTAGGTGGTTGTGGAATTCTCTTTTGCCCTCAGGTCATATGAAATGGCTTGACCATCCCTGCTCTCAACCTCCACTGTCTGCCGGAAATAGCCAGTGTGGTCCTTCCTTGACCCCTTCTACTTGCCCCATTCTCTGACCTGATGGGTTACGTGTTGGCTCACTTTCCACCACCTCACCCCACTCTCAAATGGTTCTGATGATGAGAACTTTTGGGTCTGAGTTACACCCAGATGAAGTCGCGCCACCGTGTGGTAGGAATGTGAAGAGTCCTTGGAGGTTCTACCCCTCACCTTCCCCAGCAGTGAGCTGCTGTCAGGACAATATCTTCTTCCACAAGGAAACCACCACATCTTGTCATCTTGCCATCATGAAGTAACAAAACAACCGCCATGTATGGACGTGAATGAGGCTGTACTTCATGACCTCCAATGATCTCCTCTGGAAAAAAAAATGGAAGATGGGAGGAGCAGGCATCCTACCTGATGATTGAAGACAGGATCAGCTTTGCCCTTTAGTTGTTAGGACAAGTTGTCCTGGACTCTTCCGAAAGCAATCCTTATAGGCTTGATAACATGCCCTTCCCTTCAAGTCTCAATGGCCCTCCTAAAAGGAGATAGTGCTTGTTCTGGACATCTCATATTAGACACATGAATGACGCAAAAGAGCTTGTCTTCAAATTACCAGAACCCAAGGAATCAAGGAGAAGAATCCCTGCTTTTCTTTTCAGCCCAGAACAGCTCCTACAGGCCTGAGTGACTCCCCAGCTTGGCTATTTTTATTCCAGCAGAGCAAATAAAGGCATGCCCCTATTGCTAGCAAGAGTCTTCAGATCCTAGAGATTCGTGAAACATCTTTGCCCCCTGAGCCAGGCCAGGCTAGTGTTAAATCTCACCATAAAGGAGCCATCTGTTTCTTCAGGTTCACCATGCACAACTGAAAGGCGTTGTTATAATTCTTGAGTCAGGGTGGGGCTGGTGCTGAGGGGAAATGCTGCAAGGAGGGAGCCTTGAGCTTGAGCCTTTGGCTTCTGAAGAAGAGCACTGAAGGTAAGCATTTGTGGGACTCTCTTTAGCCCTAAGTTCATGTGAAATTAATTGATCCATACTTGCTGTCCACCTCAAGTGTCATCCTAAAACATCCAGTGAGGAACCTCTCTGATCTTTCCCACTTGCTTCAACCTCTGCCTTCATAAGCTACATGTTGACCTTCTTTTCACCACCTCATCCTGCTCACTAATGGTTCCTCTGATGAGTCCCTTTTGGCCTGTGTTGTAGACAGCTGCAGGAGCTCCCCTGAGGAGCAAATATGGAAATAGAAGTCCTTGTAACATCTGCCCCTCATCTTCCCCTGCAGTGAACTAGTGTCAGGACAAAGTCTTCTCGCACAAGGGTATCACCACAACTCTTCTTGACTTCCCACTGAAACTAAAAAATGACATGTATGAAAGTGAATGTGGCTTTGCTACATGACCTCAAATGATCTCCTCTTAAAGAAAACATGGATGATGAGGTGACTGTGACATCCTACTTGATGATTGATGAAAGGGTTAGCATTGCCCTGGAGATGCTGGGACAGATAGACCATGGTACTCCTGAAAGATGGGTTTCTGGCAGTGTCCATTCTTGCCATCAAATCTCAAACAGTCCCTTTTAAAAGCTGACAGTGCTTGTTCTGGACAGTCCACATTAGGCACATGGATAGACGCTTGCGTATGTTATCTTTAAGATGGCAGAGTCATCTTAAAGCATCCTGCATAAGATTTCTTAGACTATTTTTTGTTTGATTTTGACTTGTATGAGCCTCTGCTAAGTTTGTGATATTTTCTAATATTATACCCTAATGTTTATAGAGTTAGAATTTTATAAAAGTTTAGGTTTTTCAGAGCCTATTACATCTTGGAACTTCATTAATCTTTTTATGATTGTATCATTGAACTTCTCCCAATAAACGTTTGGATGAGCCTTGGTATGAATTAAATTGGTGGGAGTCAAAGCCAAAGGACTGTCAGGAGTGTTGATGATAAAACAGTGGAGTAACCAAAGCCTGGGGAGGCAGTGGAGGCAGAGAAGCTAACTAGAAGTAGACTGTAAAAGAGTTCAGACAATATAAAATCTTTGAGATAAATTGCAACTTGAATTTCTCTCCTGGTCAGGATTGAGCACTGAAGCTGGAGAAGGATGTCAAAGACACTGAAATGATTTTAACACTACTACTTTAATAGCGAAAATGTCGTTGTTGTTATTGTTGTTCATTATTGCCTTTGGGTCGAGCATGTCTCATAGCCACCCCATAAACAAGAAGTCGAAGACCCTCTACAACTATCGACATTTATCAAAGTTCCTAGACTTTCCAGAGGTATGTTACTTAGGAAGTGGATGCCACTCTTGCTTCCAAACCTGCCATAGTATGTTATTGTTGTTATGTGCCATTGAATCGCCTGTGATGTATAGTGACCCTATGTACAGTAGCTCTGAATGCTTCCCTGTCCTGAGCCGGTCTCACCAGTTCTGACACACAACACTCCATACCCCCGGTTACTGTATCAATCCATCTCATCTGATGTCTCCCTCCCAAGTGCTGTCCATCCACCCTTCTGAGCATTATGTCCTCCTCCAACGACCCATCTCTCCTGGAAATGTGCCCAAGGTAAGTTAGTTGGAGCTTCAGCATCCTAGCCTCCAAGGAGATACTTGGTTTCACCCTGAGACAGACATATTGTTTTCTTGGCATTCTGTGGTATGTTCAAGACTCTTCTCCAGCACAACAATTTGAAGGCATCTATTCTTCCTCTGTCATCCATAGTCATTGTAATCATGACAAGTAATTGAGAAGCCCATGACCTGGAATAGGTGCAACTTTGTACCTAAACTGACATCACTGCTCTTCAGGACATGGACCAGTTCATGAGTTCGATTTCCCGACACAATTTGTCTTTTTATTTCTTGACTGCTGGTGTTAAGAGGGTTGATTGTGGATCTAAACAAGCTGTAATTTCTAATAACCTCAATCTCTTCTCCATCTAATATGATACTGCCAATTGGTCTAGGGGTGAGAATCTTGGTCTTCTTGATGTTGAGCTTCAATCCATATTGAAGACTACAGTCCTTCACCTTTTACAGCAAGTACTTCAGGTCTTTTCTAGTTTCAACAAGCAAGGTTGTGTAATTTTCATATCATAGGTCTTTAATGAATCTTTCTCCAATCTTGATGCCACACTCCTCCTCATAAAGCCCTCTTTATTTGTGTCTTATTGATTATACAAAAGCATTTGACTATGTGATCTAACTAATTATGGCTAATACTGGAGAATGAGAATTCCAGAACGCTTATAATTTTGCTCATATGAAACCTAGACCAAGAAGCTGTTGTTCAAATGGAGCAAGGAAACACTGAATGGTTTAGATATGAAAGGTATGTGTCAGAACTTTATCTTTTCTCCAAATCTAATCATTATGTATGCTGAGCAAATCATTCGAAAAGCTGGACTCTATGCAGAATAATGAGGGATCAGAATTGCAGGAAGAATCATTAACAACCTCTGTTATGTAGATGACACAACCATGCTTGCTGAAAAGGAGGAGTACCTGAATCACTTGAAGCAGATCAGAGTACAGCCTTAAATATGGAGTGTATTTCAACATCATAAGGCCAAATTCCCTACCACCACACCAATAATCCACATTGATAGATGGAGAGAGATTGAAGCTGTCATTTAATTCATCTTACTTGGACCACAATAAACATCCTAGGTACCAGCAAACTGGAGATCAGAAGACACTACATTGGACAAGCCAGCTGTTAGAGATACTTTTAAATTTCTACAGAGCAATGATATCAGTTTGAAGAATAAGATGGGCCTGATTCAAGCCATCATCTTTTGAAAACTGGACAAACTATAAGGATAACAGAAGAAAAATTAATGTCTTTGAGCTGTGATGTTGGAGAAGAGCGTTGAACTTTTGGACTGCCAGAAGATTGAAAAGACATGTATTGGATAAAGTGCGGATATAGTGATCCTTATAAGCAAAGGAACAAACCTGCATTTCACATTCTTTGAGCATTATTGCAAGGAAAGCCTACTTCAAGTAGAGGGACCTCATGCTTAGAAAGGTAGAGGGTCAGCAAATGAGAGAAGACCTTCAATGAGGCGGATTTGTGTGTGTGGCAATGGGCTCAAGTGTATCTCAGATTATGTTGATGGCACAGGATACGTCATTGTTCAGAACTATTATTCATAGAGTTGCTATGAATGATATTGGACTTAGAGGCACCTAAGAACAGCACTATAATAAGATCAACAGCCTAACTATGCACATCTCTGGATCCACAGAGTGAAAGGAGTTGTGCTACTAACCCTGAAGCTCCACATCCCTGGCCATTCAAATCCATCCAAGTCCCTTTGTGAGAAAGATGGGGTGATCTCTTCCCAAGCAATTTACAGCATTGAAAACTTCCTGGAGGATCAGATAGGAGTTGGTTTCAAGTACACAGCAAGCACTTCGACTTTGACTCTAATACTAAGGCTAAGCATGAAAACAAATTTTGTAAGGATAGCATAGGACCTGGCGGTGTTTTTTATTGTGCATTCCACAACAAACTCAACTATACCTAAAACAATAGTAATACCCCAATTCTTTGTGTTTAAACTTCATTTTCCTGGGATAGGGAAGTGGGTAAGAAGTTGGGCTGTTAACCCAGATACCCTCGGTTTGAACCTACCTTCTGCTCCAAAGGAGAAAGATGGAAAAACTCCTCCTGTGCAATTTATACCCTCCGAAAACCTATTGGAGAGTAAATAATGAATACATCTGACTAATTAGCTATGAATTGTTGTTTAGCTTCTTCACATGCAAAAAGAGATTTCAGTTACTTATGTTCATATCTTCTGCCAAATGTCTTTGTAAGAATCAGGAGAAGCTCGGGGGAAGCTACCACCTAGTAAGCCTTTAAGTGGTAACAGTCCTGTTGTGATTTCACCTGAACTGGGGAAATTTGACAAAAAGCCAGGATAGTCTAACACCTACCACCCTGTCCAGGGTGTCTGGTCATCCTTCCAGCATGTCTATACAATATCAGACTGCTTAGTCTGGGTTTGCCATGGAAGCTGGTATCTATAAAGTTTCTGGATTACATGGAAGGAATTCCTTCCTAGCACTGCGCAGAAGGGCCAGGAGTACAAGTGATTCAGGGAAACAGGCTCAGGTTCCTAGGATGCAGAGGGTCACTCACCTGCTATAGATCCAGGAAGCAGGTGAAAGGCCAACAGGAGCAGGAGTGGATGCATCTTCTGAGGAAGGCTACCCAGGCTAAAGCTGATAATGTCTAGACCAAAATAACCACAGCGCAATGAAGAGGGCCAGACCCAGTGATTTATATCACATACATACATCTATGATAGGCTCATTTGGTTGGTTGTCATCACACAAGTTGGTCTGCAGAATTTTTCTGGTTAATTGATATGATAGCAGCACTGTCACCACATTTTTATTCATATCTGCTGAGTCCCAAGTAGAAATCACAAAAAAGAAAAAGAAGATGAAGGTTGTTGAGACTCTGCCAACATCTAGTAAAGTTGCTATGATTGGACCTTGGACCTCTTAATGATCCAACTATGAATGTTCTCCTCCTCTGGTTCTTTATTTTAATATTAAAATTTTTATTTTATATTGGTTTACTTTCAAAATTTTTATACATTGATTTTCACACTGAATCTTTCGCATTTTCTTCACCCATTCCCACCTAGTACTCATCAAATTTTGTGACCCTATTATCTGTGGTGGTGGTGAAGAGTATTGAATATATTATGGAATGCTGGGAGAACAAACAGGTTCTTCATCCTAGAGAAGGTGCAAGATGGCTGCTCCTTGGAGGCAAGGATTCTGAAGCTTCATCTGACATAGTTTGGACATGTTGCAAGGAGTAACCAGTCCTTGAAGAGGGTTCTCATGCTTGGAAGGGTGGAGGGACAGCACAGGATAGGAAGACCCTTAATGAGATAGATTGATTCAGTGTCTGAGGTAATGGGGGTGGGTGTGCCAGAAACAATAAGATTGGTCCAGGATAGATCAGGGTTTAAGGCTGTTGCAAATAAGGTTTCTCGAAGTTGCAGGTGACTTGATGGCACATAACAACAACAGCAGCAACATAATTATTCCCCTCCCTCCCTTGGATCCTCATACACATTTTACTAGTTATCTATTTCTACAATAATTGTCTTATGCAGTATCTGTCCTTATGGGATGGAGTTGACTTAGCAGAATACGCTCCTGTCCCTCCCAAGTTAGGTAGTGATTTTCAAAATGATTGCTCCACCATGCTACATAGTATATCATAATGTGAATCTACCATAATTTTTCAAGCCATTCCATTGCTGTTGGACATTTGGACTATTTTCATGATCTGCTAAGATTTTCTTTCTCATCACATCCTCTCCAACATCTATTACTAGCTGCCCTGTTAAACTTTGCCACTATTACTGCAGTGAGATGGTACCTCATTGTGGTTTTGATTGACATCTCTCTTACTACCAGTGATTTGGAACATTTCTTCATGTGTTTGATCACCCATCAAATTTCTTCTCTGTGAAATGTCTTTTGCCCATTTTGTAATTGGGTTATCAGTCTTTTTCGTGTGGAGGCCCAAGAGTATTTTTTAATCTTTTGTTATAAGACTGTTGTCTGAGATGGTATTAGCAAATATTTGTTCCCAGTCTGAGGTTTTCTTTTTACCCTGTTGGAAAAAGTTTTTGATGTGCACAGGGATTAATGTTTAGAAGGTCTCATGCATAAATTTTATCCTTGTAAGACTGTGCAGTTTCCTCTACAACATGTATTGCTTGCTGCACTGCTATATTTTGCCATTTCTACTAGGGTGCGATGGTCTCTCCTTGTGGTTTTGATTTGCATCTCTCTTATTGCCAGTGATTTTGAGCATTTCTTCATGTGTCTGTTGGCCACCTGAATATTTTTCTCTGTGAGAAGTCCTTCCATATCTTTTGCCCATTTTGTAATTGTGTTATCTGTTTGTTTGTATGTACCCCCTGCAGGATTCTGTAAACTTTTGATAGGAGACTGTAGTCTAAATGGTATTGTCAAATGTTTTCATGTTTTTTACCCCAGTCAGTACATCTTTTTTTTACTCTGTTGAAAAAGGTTTCCATGGTCACACGGATTTAATCTTTAGAAAGTCCAGTTTATCCATTTTATTCTCTTCAGATCATGCATTTCTGGTTGTACTTGACAGTATCTTTATACCACAGTCTAGGACATCTAAGCTTGGTCCCAGTTTTCTCTGATGAACTTTATGGTTTTGGGCTTTACTCCCAGGTCTTTGATCCACCTTTAGTTGATTTTTGTGTATGGTGTGAGCTGTGGATCTGGTTTCAGCTTTTTGTAGGTAGCAGTCCAGTTTTGATAGCACCATTTCTTGAATAGGTTTTCATTTTGTCATTTGATATGTTTTATTTCATTGTTGAATATCAGTTGATCATAGATAGATGGGTCCATTTCTGAGTTCTCAATTTTGTTCCATTGTTCTATGTGCCTTTTATTGTACCAGTACCATGCTGTCTTGGTTACTACCACTATGTAGTAGGTTTTGAGGTCAGGGAGTTCTTTGCCTCCTACTTCATTTTTGTTTTTCAGAAGTGCTTTGCTTATTTCAGGTCTCATTCCTTTACAAGCAAACAGCTACATTACTACCACTTGAAAGCTTAGTGAGTTTTAGCCTTCTCCCTAGCTTCTCCTTACCAACTGACAAGCAGATTATTCTTACAAAGACCATCGGCAGAATATATGAAAGTAATTAAAACCCCTTATCTCATGCCAAGAAGCAAAACAAAAATTAATGTCATCATCGTTGTTGTTAGGTGCCCTCGAGTTGTAGATGACTCATAGTGACTCTATGAATGAAAGACCTGAACACTGTTCATAGAGTTTCTGGAGGCAAGCCATGTTGGAAGTGGATGCCACTCCTGCTTCCAGGCTTGTTTTAGTTGGGTAGCTCCAGCCAACACTGTCCACCCTGGGTAACCATTACCACATTTGTCAAATCACTGTCAGAGTGTTCAGCATCACAGCAACCAAGAGTTACCTCTGTACAGCAATGTAGAGACCAGTGCTATACCACCTAGAAGGATGTTTGACAGGAAAACAATTTGAACCTGGCCTGAGGACCGCAGATTAAAATCACCCACCTTTGTCCTGGTAGCATAACTTTCTGTCCACTAGGCCAATGTAGCTCTCTCTATGTCATTATTGTTATTGTTGTTAGGTGCTGTCGAGTCGTAGATGACCTATAGCGACCCTATGAGTGAAAGGCCTGAGCACTGTTCATAGAGTATCCAGAGGCAAGTCATGTCAGAAGTGGATGCCACTCCTGCCTCCAGGCTTGTTTTAGTTGGGAAGCTCCAGCAAGAACTGTCCACCATGGCTGTGGTCTCAGATAATTATTCCTGGGATAGTGGGTAGAAAATTTCTCATCTCTAAAAGAAAAAGCACAGCTGTGGTTTCCTGTGATTGGATTCTTTCTGTAGCCATTCTGCGAGAGCAAGGAAAGGGCTTTGCAGTTCTAATAGTGTGGCTATGAATACCAGGGGAGAATGAGGAGCTTCTCAAGGGCCTGACCCTTCAAAGTAGCCAGCTTCCTTGGCTACATGAGCAAGAAGTGCTTTGTTCTTTTTTTAGCCACAGACTTTGGATTGACCCATTTGTCCTCCTGAACCCAGTAAGGACTGCCTTCCTCTCTGTCATGTATTACAGGCAGCAGAGGCTAGAAGTTCATCTGAGCAAAGAACCTGAGAAGTTTGAGTTTCCTCCTTTGGTTGTTCTGACTTAGCCCTGCAAAAAGGCCACAGAAATACGAGAGTTTAAAGAGGAACTGGATGATTTGTTGCTTATGTGTTGTGGATGTAAAGGGGGAGTTAGGGGGATAAGGGATGCAGAGCATGATCATATTCTAGGCCTCCCACAAGTAGGATTGAAAAAAAATATTTAAGACATAATTTCATAACCTTTGAGCCTGTACTGGTTCATAAGACATCCTCTAGAGAGTTTTCTGAGGATATAAATTGAACAGGTGATTGTATATCTTCTCCCTCAGAGATAATAGTGGATTCATAGCTCCTACCTTTAGTTTGGCGGTGCAGCACCTTATCCAGAAGGCCTGCAGAGCTCCCTCATCTAGAATTGCTGTGTGCTAAAGATGACCAGGGAGTAAACAGAACACAAGCATTTCCTCTCAGTTAAGACTCATTTATTGAGGTTCTAGCCAAGAAGACAAGATGATCAAGTCTACAGGGACTCAAAGAGATTCTTCCCATTGGAGGAGCTTTATAGTTTCTTTTATCCTGGGCAAGAAAATGGAGATTTTGTTGAAGAGGCATGGGGCAGTGTCGTTCCGAATTACATAGCTGGTAATGCCCTCGGCCACATTTTGGCATACCAGAGGTCCTCCAGTGTCTCCCTAAGAAGAGAGAGAGGAAAGACTGAGTTAATTCCTCTGCTAGTCCTCTGTGCCTCAGCATTCTGGGAGAGACTGCCTTGCATGATCTAAGAAGAGTGAGGTTGCAGTCATCTCAGGAATCCCAGCTGCCAAATTCTGACCCTTGATATTATGTTTGTTTCATGTTTAAGTTTTGACCATCTTCTTCCTGTAGTGTAAGACTCTGTCCCTGTGAAAAGCTGTGGAACCTTTCATTCCAACTTTATTTAAAATTCCAATTTTGAAAAAAAGAAAAAAGAGACCTTTTAAAATGAAAAACATATGAAAAAGCAAAGGCTGCTGAGAGAGTAATAATGGCCTGTATTTTTACACGAGTAGAGAAGCCTGGACTCCTTAATGTGCTGCTGAAGTAGAAAGGGCACCATCCCTGGTGGCACAGTCAGCAATAGCCCCACAGACCTCTCTCCACCCCGGCTGCCGTCTTTAATTCTGACTCTGACCTGGGTTCTGATAACACTGCCTTCTCCATTCTTCTCTCTAGTTAGAAGAGATCCTGGATTTCTGTTGGGTTATGTAACTTTGCCATTTATATTCAAGAGTATTAAGTGCAGAGTTTTGCTCAGAATTGTTGGCTAGTAGATGTTCTCTTGGTGACAGCATTTTTCAACCCTCAAACTTGAAGCTCCTTGCCTTCAATTCTAAACAGACTCATATCAGTGTACAGTTAGGAAAGAGAAATTAAAAGTTAAATTGGAAACTTTCCAATAGAGAAACATTCATATAAAACTATCTCAGCCTAGTAATCAGGGTCAGTAACAACAGTGGAAATCCACGCAGATAGGATATGTTTCTTAGTTATCCAATGCTGCTGTAACAAATATACCACAAGGGTATGGCTTTAACAGACAAATGTGTGTTCACTTACTGTTTAAAAGTCTAAATCCAGGACACAGGGTCTTGGGGAATGTTCTGTCTATCTATTCTTTGGGAAGGAAAAATCTTGTTTCTCTCAGATCATTCTAATGCGAAACTTATACTTGGACCAGGAGGCAGTCATCAGAACAGAGCAAGGGAACACTGCATGGTTCAAAATTGGGAAGGGCGTACGCCAGGGATGCATCCTATCTCCATACCTTTTCAACCTATATGCAGAACAGATTATCCGGGAGGCTGGGCTCTATGAGGAGAAATGTGGGGTCAAGATTGGTGGACGATTTATCAACAATCTGCATTATGTGGATGACACAATCCTGCTTGCTGAAACTGAGGAGGACCTGAAGCGCCTGCTGCAGAGTGTCAAGGACTGTAGCCTACAATATGGATTGAGGCTCAATGTCAAGAAGACAAAGATTCTCACCACTGGACCAATTGGCAGCATCAGGATGGATGGTGAAGAGATTGAGATTATACACAGCTTTAATTTGCTTGGCTCCATAGTCAACAGTCTTGGCACCAGCAGCCAGGAAATTAAAAGCGCATTGCCATGGGAAAGTCTGCTGTTAGGGACCTCTCCAAAGTGCTGAAGAGCAATGGTATCTCTTTGGAGACTAAGGTGCGTCTGATACAGGCCATGATCTTCGCAATCACCTGTTATGCATCAGAGAGGTGGACAATGACCAAGGAGGATAGAAGGAGAATTGATGCCTTTGAGCTGTGGTGCTGGAGAAGAGTATTGAGAATACCATTGACTGCTAGGAAAACAAACAGATTTGTCCTGGAGAAGGTTAAACCAGGCGGCTCCTGGGAGGCAAGGATTCTGAGGCTCCGTCTAACATACTTTGAACATGTTGTGAGGAGAGACCGGTCCTTAGAGAGGGACATCATGCTTTGGAGGGTGGAGGGACAGTGCAGGAGAGGAAGGCCCTCTATGAGGTGGATTGATTCAGTGACTGGGATAATTGGCATGGTAGTGTCAGAGACAGTGCAATTGGCACAGGACAGAGTGGAGTTTAGGGCTGTTGTACATAGGGTCGCTATGAGTCGCAGGCGACTCGATGGCACATAACAACAACAACAATAACAACATATAGTCTAGCCTTCTTTGGCGTCAAGTAGTTTGTCATGCACGGTCTGTGTACAAAATGACTCACTCGCTTCTTGGTGATACTAAGGTTTTTGTCTCTCTGTTATATTCTTCCACTTATATCTTTAAAGATAAAGTATATTGTTTACCATAGCTGAGAGGAACTCTTTATATCCTACTAGGATTCTAAGGGGATTGAAGCATGTGCATTGCACCCTGAAACTTGCTATAAGTTGAACAGCCCATGGAAGGATCATTAACTTTTATATCAATATCTATATTAATCTCTCTGTCTGGAGAGACATATTTCTATCCATGACAACATACCCGATATGATTTGATGGAAATGACACTTCACCTATGTCTTTTTCCTTCCCTAAATCCATTGTTGTTGCTGCTGTTGTATAGACTGGATTGGCAACCAACTAGTAGCTGACCCTCCAGGAGGTTTTAGAGGCTGGTTTAAATCCCAGGAGTCTGGTCTTCTTACTCCCACTGAGCAGGGGACAGTTTTGAACCTCATACTTTAAGGTTGATAGTACAAATTTTTACCATTAGGCCACAAATATTCTCCCACAGACTCATAAAGGAAGTCAAATGCTGAGGAAAAACATCAGACAAATCCCAAGAAAGGGGCTTTTTAACATGACATTTACACAATAACTTTAAAATTGTCAATAAAGGCAACAAAGAAAATCTGAGGTACTGTCACAGCCAAGGGTAAACCAAGATGACAAGGAAACCAAATGTCATGTGTGTCCTGGAAAGAATACTGGAGCTAAAAGGATGTAAGGTAAAAAAATGAAAGACATGTACATAAAGTATACTGCTCTGTGCTTTGAAGCTAACAATGATTCGCAGTGACTCTGAACAACAGATCTGAACCTTGCCCTGTCCTGTGCCATCCTCGTGTTGTTTGCCATGCTTGGGTCCATTTGTGCAGTTACTGTGTCAGTTCATCTTGTTGTGCAGTTACTGTGTCAGTTCATCTTGTGCAAGGTCTTCCTCTCTGTCATTGAACCTCTACCTTTCCCAGTGTGATTTCTTTTTCTAAGGACTAGTCTTTGATAATATGCCCAAATTATGTGCAACAAATTTCATCACCCTTACCTCTAAGCACTACTATGTATTAACTCCCTCCAAGACAGATTCATTTGTTCTTTTGGCTGATCGTTGAGATATTCAGACATTCAGTACTCTTCTCCAGCATCACAATTCAAAGTGATTCTTCTCTGGTAGCCTTATAAGTTGTTCACTCATCTATGCAGAGTGTTCCCCAGCCACATGTTTAAAATTTGAACTTTCATTTAAAACTTACACATCAACATTGCCTCATAAATTGTAATAAATATACCACATTAACGTAGTATGCTATTATAGGGGAAGTACTTTTCTTACAGAAATTGAAAACTATTTCTTAACTTAAGGTGAAACAACAAAACCCAAAGTCATTGCCATTGAGTGAATTCCACTTACAGCATCCGTATAGCACTAAGTAAAGTGCCCCATATGGTTTCCAAGACCAAAAGTCTTTATAGAAGTAGACTACCAATCTTTCACAACTGCTGGTGGGTTCAAGCAGGTGATCATTTGATTAAACGGTGAACACACAGTCACTCTTCCACAAAGTTAAGTGATATTTCTTTCCCTCAAAAAATAGTGTTTATTGAAAATATATCTTGAAAACAACAACACCAAACCAATTACTATGGAATAATGTTTTCTGAATATCATTGTTAGGTGCCTTCTGTTCAACTATGACTCACAGTGAACCTGTGAACAACCAAGTGACACCTCGCCTTATCTTGCACTGTTCTATCAACCTCCACATTGCTCACAACCATGACTGCAGCGACGGGGTCTGTTAATCTAGGTGTGAGTCCTCTCTTTGGTTCACTGCCTACCTTTCCCAGCGTATTTTTTTCCTAAGGAGGAGGGCCTTCTAGTAGTTCCCAGAGTATATTTGTCTCTAAGGTCCTCTTTAACTATAAAAAAAAGAAACTTTTTTTTTAGATTTTACTTTAATAATTTTAATGAACATATACAGAAATTTTGGATTTCCATTCATTCACTGCTGCACTTTTCTCCCTGCCCAGCCCTCCTCCCCACCCCAGTTCGCTCCTCTCTTTGAAAAGTTAAAGAAAATTCTTTCTTTGGTATACAATCACCGCACACCTCTCCCACCACCCCAAGTACACTCTCCTATGCAACCTTAATTGTGGATTCTTGTGATAACCATAATACCCTATCATTTTTGGAAATGAATCCCCCCTAATTTTTAATGATTTCCTGTCACTGATAAATCTGAATTTTTTGATGCTTGTTTTGTTGATATTGTTGTTAACAATCAGTTGTGGGCTGGAAGCCTTTTGTTTAAATCCGTGAACAAGTCAGGACCCAATGGATGGGCTTTTGTATTTTAAAGTTATTTGGCTTCTATCTTAAAGTCTAGTGTGAAGAGTAATTTGTTATTAGAGTTAGAAATTAAATTGACAGTTTTTTGTATTTGTGGAGAACATTGTTCTAATTGATATAGTGCTCACTGTCAGTTTGCTGTACTAAGATAATTTGGGTTTGCTGTGATACTGATAGTGAAAGTTATGTCTCAAATGCCATAAGGATTACTCATGGTGGGCAGGTTTTAGTGGAGCCACCAGATTAAGACAGACTAGGAAGCAGAATTGACCATCCACTTCTTAAATAACAGGCCTTTGAAAATCCTTTGAACATAAGAAGAAATAATGCTTATGTGGCTATATATTCTTCATAACATTGTAAAAGAATTACAATATTAGATGTTAAGTGATTAAATGTAGTTCCTCAAAACAGAGCATATTTTATACTTCCTATGAGATATCAGCAGGAACATTGAATCAATATGATCATCTATTTCATTTTCAGATGCTGTCAATTGCATAGCTGTTGGGTTCAACCCAAAGGTATACAGTGTAACTCCTAACCCACAAATTCATCAAAGCTTTCTATAAACACAAGTGTTTATAGCACACACACACACACACACACATTGTATTTAGTTGCTGCCAAATTGAGTACAACTCATAGTGACCCTATAAGTAACATATCTAAAGCCTTTGGAAACAAAATAATCTCTGACATACTCAAGCTCTTTATTGTGGTCACTGTGTGTGTATGTTTGTGTGTGTGTGTTTACATGGAGAAGAGATTTAGGTAGTTAACAATTACAGCTTGCTCAGCTCCTCAATCAACAATCTTGGCACCAGCAGTCAGGAAATCAAAAGAGGAATTGCAATGGAAAATCTGCTGACAGTGACCTCTCCAGAGTACTGAGAGGCAATGATGTCAGTCTAGAGACTAAAGTGTGTCTAACCCAGGCCATGGTCTTCATAATTACTGGCTATGCATCAGAGAACTGGACAATGACTAAGGATGACAGATGAGGAGGAATCGATGCCTTAGATTTGTGGTGCTGGAAAAGAGTTTTGTACCATGGACCATTAAGAAAGCCAAGAATTGTGTCCTAGAGAGGGTGAAACCAAGATTCACCTTGGAGGTCAGGATTTTGAAACGTTGTCTCACATGCTTTGAGCACATAGCTAGGAGGCATCATCCTTGTAGAAGGATATGGTGCATGGAAGGGTGGAGGAATGGTGGAGAAACGGAAGATCCTGGCTTGGATGGATTGATGCAGTAACTGGGGAAATGAAGGTATGCATTTCAGAGACAGTGAGACTAGCTCACTGGGCAGGCTGGATAGGGCAGCTTCAGAGCTGTTGTATATAGGGTTTCTTTGAGATGCAGGTGATTTGATGGCACATAACAACCATAACATGTAAGGTCACTGAGAGAAGAGAGAACCCAGTTGAGGCCGAAAGAGACAGTTTATTGAGGAGAAATTGCTGGGCTGGCTCCAAAGTAGAGACCAGCCCCTACTTAAAGTTAGAGAGGAGTTTTATATTGTCTTACAATATAAATATACCACTTTCAGGAAAGTTAGGACCCCTGGAAACAAACTCAACACAGATGCTGAAGAAGTAAATCACACAATAAATGAACTCAACCTTATAGACATTTATAGGCTAATGCACCCCCCAATAGCACTGTATTCCTTCTTCTCCCAAGTGCATGAAACATTCTCCAGAATAGATCACATTGGGTCACAAGGAAAGCTTCAATAAATTAAAAAACATAGAAATAATGCAAAGCATCTTCTCAGACAACAATGCTACAGAATTAGAAATTAATAACAAGAGGATAAAGGAGGAAAAAACCCATACACTTTAAGCTGAACAACACCTTCCTTCAACATGAGTGGTACTAGAAAAAATAAAAAATGAAATTGAAAAATTTCTTGAAAGAAATAAATTACAATGAAAACATCACTGACCAAAACCTCTGGGAAACAACCAAAGCAGTAATAAGAGACCAATTTATAGAAATAACCAATAAATCAAAAGGCAGGAAAAGATGATCATTGACTCTCTAACACAACATTTCCAACCAACTGAAAAAGAACAGCCAAAAACCGTGATACCCCCTAAAAAACCTTATATTATAAAAATTAGAGCAGAAAGAGACATAGAAAATAGAAAAACAATTGAAACCAATAAAACTAGGAGTTGCTTCTTTGAAACCATCAATAAAATTAAGAAGGTACTAATAAAAGGAACAAAGGGAAAAAAAGGAAAGACAAATAATCCAAATAAAAGATGAAATAGGCAATGCCACAACAGAACCAACTAAAATAAAAAGGCTATGGAATATTATGAAAAAGTATTCTCAAATATGAAAACCTAGAGAAAATGGACAAATACTTAGAAACTCACAACTTATGTGGATGACACAACCCTGCTCGCTGAAACTGAGGAGGACCTCATGCACTAGCTGCAGAGGGTCAAGGCCTGCAGCCTTCAGTATGGACTGAGGCTCAGTGTCAAGAAGACAAAGATTCTCACCACTGGACCAATTGGTAGCATCAGGATGGATGGCGAAGAGATTGAGATTGTTCACAGCTTCAGTTTGCTCGGCTCCACGGTCAACACCCTTGGCACCAGCAGTCAGGAAATCAAAAAACGTATTGCAATGGGAAAGTCTGCTGTTAGCAACCTCTCTAACGGTGTCTCTCTGGAGAATAGGTGCGCCTGATACAGGCCATGGTCTTTGCAATCACTTGTTATGCATCAGAGAGTTGGACAATGACTAGGGAGGATAGAAGGAGAATTGACGCCTTTGAGCTGTGGTGCTGGAGAAGGGTACTGAATGTACCATGGACTGCCAAGAAAACAAACAGATTCATCCTGGAGAGGATTAAACCAAGCAACTCCTTGGAGGCAAGGATTCTGGGGCTTTGTCTGACATCTTTGGGCATGTTGCCAGGAGGGACTGGTCCTTGGAGAGAGACATCATGCTTGGGAGGGTGGAGGGGAAGACCCTCTAAAAGTTGGAAATACAAATTACATTTGACCGAGAAACTCCACATCTATGAATATACCCTAAAACAACCAGAACTGTCACCCAAGCAGATATATGCTCACCCATGTTTATTATGGCTTTGTTCACAATAGCGAAGAGTTGGAAACAACCCATGGGCCCATCAACAAATAAATGGATAGAGAAGCTATTGTACATTCACACAATGGTATACCTTGCTGCACTGAAAAACAAGGAACTCATGAAATATTATACAGCATTCTTAACTCTTGAGAACATTATAGTGAGTTAAGTATCTCTGTCACAAAAGGATAAATATTGCATAGTGCTGCTATTCTATAGTGGGACTAACATTGGAGTTGTGGGGAAACTAAGTGGGGATAAATAACTGATTAAAACAGATGATGGAGAGAACTATTTAGTAGGAATATATGATAAAGTACTATTGTCATGACAAGAGTATAGAATGAAAGCTGCATAGTAGAGTTGACTGTGGGGGATTGTATAACAATGAAAGGATTTTTTGTTGTTTTACTTTTCCAATTGAAAAGCCAACTGGGGACAAGCAGTACACAGGGAGGAAAGTGTGCTACAATGAATGAATGAAAATCCAAAGTCTCTGTTAACTTTCATTAAAATAAATAAAAATTAACCCCCCCCCAATAAGCTATTAAAACAATGTTGCCACAGCTGTGGTATGGAATAATGGTTTCTGTCTGTCATTGTTAGGTGCCTTCTAGTCACCTATGCCTCACTTTGAACCTGTGACAAACCAAGTGACACCTCACCGTATCTTCCATCATTCTTTCAACCTCCACCATGCTCATAACCACAGCTGAAGTCACTGTGCCAGTCACTGTAGGTCAGGCTCCTTTCTTTTTTGCTCACTATCTACATTTCCTCAAAATCATAGCTTCCAAGGAGAAACTTGATTTCACCCTCTCCTAGACAGACCTACTTCTTTTCTTGTTGGTCCATAGTATGTTCAAGACTCTTCTGCAGCACCACAACTCAAAACCATCAATGAATTTCTTCTGTTATCTTTAGTCATTTCCCAGCTTGCCAATGCATAGCAAGTAATCGTGAAGACCACAGCATGGATCAGACATGTCTTAGTCTCTACACTGACATCATTGTTTCTCAATATTCAGGAGAGGACCTTTCAGTAAATTGCTAGAGCATATTTTTCCAGTGCAATTTTTCTTTTGATTTCCTGACTGATGATGCCAAAAGTGGTGATTGTGGATCCGAGAAAGCTTTAATAGTTAACAACCTTAATCTCTTCTGCATCTATTACAGTGCTCCCAACTGTACCAGAAGTAGAATCTTTGTTTCCTAGTTGAACTTCAATCCATACTGAAGGCTATAGTCATTGACCCTGTGCAGCAAGTACTGCAGGTCTTCCTCAGTTTCGGCAAGCAAGGCTTTGTCATCTGCATAATCGTAATGGCACATTCCTCCTCATAAAGCCCAGAATCCTAAATGATCTGTTCTACATATAAATTGAAAAGATAATGAGAAAGGACACATCTCTGACACAGTCCCCTGATTTTGAACCATGCAGTGTTTTCTTGTTCTGTTCTGAGGATTGCTTCTTGGTCTTAGTATAGGTTTTGCATAAGCACAAACAAGTGTTTAGGATTTTCACTCTCCTCAAATTTAGCCACTATTTGTGTAATCCACACAGTCAATGAAACATTGCTAGACATTTTTGTGATCCTCTTTGTTTTTTGCCAAGATCTATTTGACATTGGTGATAATGTCTCTAGAGTCACAGCATCTTGTAAACCCAGCTTTTTTTTCCCTGGCAATTCTCTGATATATATATATATATTCCATAGCATTCATAATAACTACAATCATGTAATCAAAATAGATATTGCTATGGGAAAATTATGTCATGTATTTCCACAAAGTGCTGAAGAGAAATGGTGTCAGTTTAAACACTTATGTGGACCTGATCCAAGTCATAGTTTTTAACATTTTTTCTAATACATTAAAAATTTGGTCAGTGAGTAAGATGGCAAAAGAAGCACAGATTCCTTTGCAGTGTGAAGTGGGAGAAGGGCACTGAATATCTCATGGATAGCACAAAGAACACATAAATCTGGCTTGAAGGAAGTGCAACCAGATTCTTTCTCAGGGAAAATGGTGGTGAACTTTTTCTGGGTATGTTTTCAGGAGAGGCCTGTCCTTGGAAAAAGATATCAGGCTAAGAAAGTAGTAGGGTCACAGAAGAGAGAAAGCCTCTCAACAAGGTGGAATGACACAGAGACTGTGACAATGATCCAGGGTATATCACAGAGCATGAAATTGGTGCAGGATAGGGCAAAGTTCACATTGTTGTTCAGAAGTTCAGTGTGTGTGTGGTAGTGGAGTAGAAGGCACCTCACGGTAACCACACTAATATCCATAAATGTACATACATATGCATGATGCCTCCACAGATACATACACTTTTATATATGCATACATATATACATACATACCAATTTATATATGCATACATGTATATATACATATGTACTATGTAATGGAATTGAAGAGGGTTGGCAAAGGAGATTAATACCCTCAACCAGGTGGATTGACATGGTGGCTGCTGAGTCAGGAAGTGTGAGGATAGGACAGGGATGGGACAGTGTTCAGATCTGTTGTTCACAGGGTTACTATGAGACATATTTGACTTGACAGCACTTAACAACAACAGCAACGATAGATAGGGAGCTCTGGTGACCCAGTGAATGATGAATTGTGCTATCAACCTAAAAATAAGTCTTTAAAATCCACATGGAAAGGTCCTCTTCTTTTTGGCTGAACCTCTTTTTTCTCAATGACTCAAATCCTGCCCAAACAAGAAAGAGGTTTTATTCCATGTCTTTAAGGTCTAGCTCTCTCTCCCTTCTTACATGGTCACTGCTCCCTTTACCCAGTTCATTGCTCCCTTTGTATTTCCTCTTTAAATGAAATGTTTGCATGTGTGAAAAGGAAAAATAAATCCACCAGGTACATGTGGGGGAAAGATGAGTGATATACTCCTGTAGGATTTTCTTTTTCTGTGATCCCAGTGGGCTATCAGCTCTGAGTTGGTTCATATTCTGTGGCAATGCAATGAGTGTGAATGTGTACACACACACACACACACACACACACACATTCATAGTGTGTGTTTGTATGTATGTATGATATATATTATGACAAAAGAAAATTTGCTTAATCTTAAAAAACTAAACCCACTTCTGGACATTGACTCACTTTGGGTCAGTCAACTCAACACTCTCAGATAAAGAAATCAGCCTGCCCTAGCTTTCTTCCTCCCTAGAGTTCTTCGTGAATTTGAACATCTAACTTTTAGTTGACAAAGTCTTTAAGTATTTACTATGCTACCAGGACTCATTTTTTTAAAAATTTTATTTTATTATTTTGTGTGTGTGTGAGTGTACCATCAAATCAGATCTGACTGGTACAGGAGGAGATTGTCCCTGGTACAGGAGGAGATTGTCCCTCCTTCCCCGGCAGAGCATCTGGTGGATTCGAACCATGCGCCTCTGGGATTGTAGTTGCAGCTCCTTGCCACTAGGCCACCAGAGCTCTCCCAGGACTAATTTTTATACTCTGTTTTTGTTATTTCTCACCTGTGATTCATAGCAACCCTATGTACTCTGAGGCAATGAATTGAAGGTGAATGCGTACACACACACACACACACACACACACACACACACACACACACTCTCATGTACATATTCACATAGTGTGTGTTTGTATATATGTATGACATATATTATGACAAAAGAAAATTTGAGTAATCTTAAAAAACTAAAGGCACTTCTGGCCATTGACTCACTGGCTCAGTCAATTACAACCCTATGAGCCTGTGCGAGCTTTCTTCCTCCCTAGAGCTTATGGCGAATCTGAACATTTAACTTTTTGCTCACAAAGTCTTTCAGTACTTACTATGCTACCAAGGCTCAGGTTTGCAATCTGTTTTTTTTTAATGTCTCATTGAGTCACCTGTGACTCATAGCAACCCTATGTTCCAAAGCTCTGAAGCTGCCCTGCCTGGAGCCAGTCTCACTGACTTTGACATACCTACACCCATTGCCTCAGTTACTGGATCCAAACATCTCATCCATGGTATTCCTCTCTTGTACTGCCCCTCTGCATTTCCAAGCATGATATCCTTCTCCAAGGCTTAGTTCTTCCTTGCTATGTACCCAAATCTGTGAGACAGAGCTTCAAAATCCTAGCCTTCAACGAGGAACTCAGTTTCACTCTCCAAGACAAACCTATTTGTTTTCTTGGTGGTCTATGGTATGTTAAGACTCTTCTCCTGCACCACAGTTCAAAGGCATTATTCTTCTTCTATCATCCTTAGTCATTGTCCAGCTCTCTAATGCATAGCAAGTAATTGAAAGACCATGGCCTAGATTGGGCGCACCTGAGTCTCTAGACTAACATCATTGCTTCTCTGTGTTCTCAAGAGATCCCTGACAGGACACGTTTCCAGTGCAGTTTAAGTTTGGATTTCCTGTCTGCTGATGCCAAGAGTGTTGATTGTGAGCCAAAGAAGATGTAATTGTTAACAACTTCAATTTCTTCTCCATTCCTGCTGGTGCTGACAGTTGGCCCAATAGTGAGAATCTTTGTTTTCTTAATGTTGAACTTCAATATATATTGACGGCTACTACAGTCCTTGACCTTCTTCAGCAAGCACTTCAGTTCCTTCTCAGTTTCAGCAAGCAAGGCACATAGATGGGTAAGCATGAATCAATGAAGAACAGGATAATAACATAGATGATAACATAATTATAATAAACACAAAAGGGGGGAAATATGGGAAGCCAAATGTTATATTAAATATTTGTAATAAACAGAATACTACTTCAGGTTATGAAGGAGGTTGATATCTGCTGGGATTAATCCTGAAGCACTGAGGCAATCCTTAACCATTTAGAGGATTTTTTGCCTTGTCCCTCCCTCCTGAGTCAAGCAGAAGTTTGTCAAGAGAGAAAGCTTAGCTTCTCCTATATTGGATTCTCTTGGTGATTTACTTCCTGGCAATTTTCAATAAAGGCAGCAAAGCGGGACTCAGCAGGGAGTTCCCTTCAGTGGTTTGAGAACTGTTCGTCTCCTGCTTTATTTCTGTTTATCTCTTACATTCCTGGTGTTCTGTCTCATTATTAATACTTATAAAAATACTTTGCCCCTGTCCCGCAACATTCTGGCACCTTTGGACAAGGTGGTGGCTTTTCTTTCAACGAGGTGGTGGTTTTTCTTTGAACAAGGTGGTGGTTTTTCTTTGCATATGGTGGTGGTCTTTCTTTCTTTGAGCAGACACCAAGAACCAAAAGGGAATTGGTTCAGGCTAAGTGAAACTTTTGGGGAATTTAAAGATGAGGTCATGAGAAAATCCCCACACCTTGGAAGTCAAGGTTAGAAAAAATTTCATGAGGATTCTCTCTCCCCTTGAAGGACAAAGTTGAGGGAAGTTTTAGAGAAAAAGTTCATGGGGACTATACCCGCTACATCTGAAAAGAGATTAAAAATTCAGCGATAGAATTGATAGAAAGTCACGGGAGACACCACATCCTCTGAAGTTCAATATATTTTTCACTTAAAGAATTACTTAAAAGCTCAGGGGTAAAAGTAAAAGAAAATTCATTTTTGCAATTGTTTCAGTAAGTGCAGAAACATTGGTGCTGGTTTAAACTGGAACTAATAAATGGGAAAAGGGATTTGTTATTAGGTGGGTGTGAGGATTTGCTTATATCTCTACAGGCACAGAAAAACTGGTGGGTGCCCTCCAGAAATGTGAAACTCGGAGAGGATTCACAAGAGGCCGCACTTTGACGGGGACGAAGTTGCAGAATGGCAGATAATATATTTCCAATACTCCCTTGTTAAAAGTAATTTATTGACTTTATAAAGTTTTGTACAACACATCTGTCTAGTAGGTATTTCAAGGGTATAGGTTTCATGGAGATACTAGTAACAACTTCAGATTATCCTGATATTGCTTCCTGTCAGTTGCTTCCTTTAACTTTCTTAGAGAATGGATACATTGGAGACAATGTTGAGAACAGCAAAGCTGAGTTTTAATTAATACTTCCTATGGAAGCGTCATTGATTGGAGCCTTGTTGGTTCTGCTGGTCAGCCTAGAAACACCAAAAAAATTTAAGTTAGTGTAAGGAAGGCAATGGATTTATAACTGCTTGTGCTGTATCATGGCATGGAGGAGGAATAGTGGAACTGTATCCACATATACAGTATTTTTCTTACCGAAAACATTAATGAAAATTAGGAACTATATTAAAACATGTATCTCTTTGGATTGCAAATTATTTGTATAATCATATTGATAATATTACTAGCCTTAAACTGAACAGATTATATTGTTCAAAATTATTTATTATCTTTTTGTTTACATTTTCCCCTCTTTCAACAACTAGAATCTAGAGGGAAGAGAAAAGACCAGAGAATGGCCAAAATTATTGGGGCAATTATTGCTGCCAGTTTAGGGCTTGTGTCATGAAAAGGAAGTCTTGCTCATGAAGGATGCCACCCAGTGGTAATAAAGGAGATCAGAATTGCTTCCACTGTGGAATGCTGGGCCACTCTAGTAGACACCGTCACCACAGGTAATTAAGGGGGTAGAGAGGAAGCTCCCATTCACTTGCTTTAAGTGTGGATCTTTTTTTTTTCTTTTTCTTTTTTCTTCTTCTTTTTTAAAATTATTATTAAATTTTATTAGTTTCAATGAACATTTACAGAGATTTTGGGTTTTCATTCACTCATTGTTGCACTGTTTTCTCTACCCTCCTCCCCAGTTCGTTCTTCTTTCCCCCACCCCGAATGTATGTTTTAATTGCCCAATTGCCACAGTGCTTGTCAAAG
>NW_006400275.1:196463-198579 GCF_000299155.1 Elephantulus edwardii
AATAAACATGGGTGTGCATATATCTGCTTGGATGTCAGTTATGGTCTCTTCATAAATTGTGGATATAAGTCCCTTATCTGATATGTTATTACCAAATACTTTTTCCCAGTCAGTGGCTTCCCCTTTTACCCTGTTGGAGAAGTTTTTGGATGTGCGTAGGGATTTGAGTCTTAGAAGATCCCATTCATCTACGTTATGTTCTCCTGGTTGTAGGTTAAGTGTGGATCTTAAGGACACTTGGCCAAGGGTGACTCACATCAGGTTCTTCTGGCCGACAAAGGACTAACAGGTCCCAGCTTCCAGTTGGAAACAAGGGAGGACTCTTCAACAATTCATGTCCTCCCAGAAGAGCCGTGGGTGAGTACTGATATTGCTGGTAAGTATATCCATTTTCTCCTGGATACAGGAGCCTATAATTTGATCCTATAAGCCTTCTCAGGTCCACCCTCTTCCTGTTACTCCTTAGTAGCTGGAGTTGACGGAAAACCCCATAAGCAGTTCTTTACTTCACCTCTGCCTTGCATGTGGACTTCCTAGCTGTAAAACAACCCCATGGTAAATGGAAGTTGGTCCAGTACTTAAGAACAATAAATGACATAGTTGTGCTTCTACATCTTGTGCTTCCTAAATGTTTATACTATAATAGGCAAAGTGCCAGCCAATAAGCCTTATATTTTAAGAACGGTTTTTCCTCTGTAACTTGGTTTCTGCCATGGTTAGAACCTCTAGTTGGAATATTATTGCTTCTAATTTTTGACTCATGTGTTTTTTAACTTGTTAGTTAAATTTGTGTCTTCTAGTTTGCCATAGTTCCATGATGCATCTCCAAGGATATGAACCTGTATCTCTAAGCACAATTGATAATAGTGCATCTATATTCCAAAATCAATTCCCACAATAGTCTATGTGTTTCCTATAAAGGGGCCCTTTAGAGTAGTGAGAGAAGATCTTCACCCTGAAGCCTACAACACCCTTTCCCAGCAGGAAGTAACTAAGAGAATATGGTGCCTCATTTCCTAATAAATCAGGGTGGAATCTCTCTCAGGGAGGAGTGATAGGGAATGGCAAAGGACACGCTGATAAACGAGATTAATTAGAACTGGTTTTGACAAGGACTGTGGCAATATAACAATAGAAACAGACTCTAAAGGAATATACAACCTGAAACCTTTTGATCATATGGAGATTTTTGGAGGTATTTCATCGTGCTTGATTTGTTGTTTTTGATTATACATGAAAGCTGGAGAGAACAAAGATGGGCAAGAATGAGTCAGTGAAGAAAAGACAGTAACATAGATGATAACATAATTATAATAAAAACAAAAGGGGGGAAATGTGGGAAGCCAAATTTTAAATTAAATATTTGTGTTAAACAGAATACTACTTCAGGTTATGTGGGAGGTTGATATCAGCTGGAATTACTCCTGAACCACTGAGGCAATCCTTAAGCTTTTACAGGGTTTTTGCATTGCCCCTCCCTCCTGATTCAAGCAGAAGGTTGTCAAGAGAGAAAGCTTAGCTTCACCTATATTAGATTCTCTTGGTGATTTACTTCCTAGCAATTTTCAATAAAGGTAGGAAAGCTGGACTCAGCAAGGTATTCCCTTGAGTGGTGTGAGAAGTGTTTGCCTTCTGCTTTACCTGTGTTTTTCTCTAACATTCCTGGTGTTCTGTCTCATTATTAATGCTTTGCCCCTGGTCTGCAAGCAAGGGTTTGTCATTTGCATAATGTACGTTGTTGATGAATCTTCTTCCAATCCTGATGCCATATTCCTCCTCATAAAATCCAGCCTCCTGTATGATCTGTTCTGCATATAGATTGAAAAGGTATGGAGATAGGATGCATCTCTGACAAATTTCTTTTCTGATTTTTTCTTTTCTTTTAAAAGGTTTTAAAATTTTATTTTATTAATTTTAATGAACATTTACAGATATTTTGAACTTCCATTCATTCATTGTTGCACTATTTTCTCTACCCCCACCCCCAGTTCTTTTCTTTGCCCCCAAAAGTCTGTTTTAATTGTCCCATTGACACAGTGCTTGTCAAAGCCAGTTTTGATTAATCTCCTTTGTCAGTGTGTCCTTTGCCATTCCTTATCACTCCTCCCTGAGAGAG
>NW_006400275.1:199037-200998 GCF_000299155.1 Elephantulus edwardii
TACCATTGGAGTGTTTTACAGCTTGGAAATCCACATGCAAGGCAGAGGTGAAGTAAGGAACTGCTTATGAGGTTTTCCGTCAATTCCAACAACTAAGAAATAGTGAGAAGAGTTGGGACCGCAGAAGGCTTTTAGGAACAAATAATAGGCTCTTGTGTCCAGGAGAAAACAAATATACTTACCAGTAATGTTAATTCTCACCCATGGCTCTTCTCAGAGAATCTAAATCGTTGAAGCGTCCTCCTTTGTTTCCAGCTGGGAGCTGGGGCCTGTCAGTCCTATCAGCCACGAGGACCTGATGTGAGCCACCCTTGGCCATGTGTCCTTCAGATCCACACTTAAAGTAACTGAGTTTGAGCTTCCTCTCTACTCCCTTGCCTATCTGTGGCTCTCGTCAGTGTCACTGTCTTCTGAAGTGGCCCAGCTTTCCACAGTGGAAACAATTCTGACCTCCTTTATTACCTTTGGGTGGCATTGTTTATGAGTAATACTTCCTTTTCCTGGCACAGACCCTAATCTGGCAGCAATAGCTGCCCCAATAATTTTGGCCATTCTCTGGTCTTTTCTCTTCCCTCTAGATCCCAGTTGTTAAAAGAGGGAAAAATTTAAACAAACATATAACAAATAATTTTGAACAATATAATCTTTTAGGTTTAAGGCTAGAAATATTAACAACATGATCATTTCCAATTCAGAGATACATGTTCCAATGCAGTTCCTACTTTCCATAAATGGTTTTGGTATGAAGAATATTGTAAATGTGTATACATTTTCCACTATTCCTCCTCCATGCCATGATATAATGTTATTAACAGGAGCAGTTATAAATCCATTGCCTTCCTTACTCTAACTTAAATTTTTATTAAATTTAAATTAGTTATTAATTTCAGTAAAAATTTACAGAGGTTTTGGATTTCCATTTATTCATTGTTACACATTTCTCCCCTCTAATCCCAGCTCTTCCCCCTCCCCCAAACACTACCCTCTTGGAAAAGTGAAAGAAAAATTCTTTCATTGTTTTACAAACCCTTCCCTAGGTTCACTCCACCATTAGCCTTAGCTCTAGACTCCTGTCATGACAAAAATACCTAATCACATATCCCTTTCAAACAATTTTCTCCCTCATCTGTTTCAGTGCAGTATACATTATTGAACCCATCTTTTTCAGTCTCTCCCCAACCCCAAGGTCAGTCCAGTTTTAGAACAGTGGCATCATGCATTATTTGTCCTTTTGTGACTTCACTCAGCACAATGTCCTCCAGAGTCACCAATTTTGAATAATATTGCATGAATTCCTTGTTTTTCTATGCAGCATAGTATTCCACTGTGTGAATATACCACAGCTTCTCTATTCATTCCTTAGGTATTTCCAACTTCTTGCTATTGTGAACAAAGCTGCAATAAACATGGATGTGCATTCCTTTCCTAATTTTCAACCATGCAGTGTTTCCTTGTTCTGTTCTGAGGACTGATTCCTGGTCTGTCTATCAGTTTTGTGTACGCACAATCAAGTGTTTTGGGATTCCCATTCTCCTGAAGGCTAGCCACAATTTCTTGCAATCTACAGAGTCAAATGCATTTGCATAGTCAATCCAACACAGAAGACATTTCTCTCTTATTTTTTGCTTTCTACCAGGATTCATCCACTGGTGATAATGTCTCTAGTACCACAACTTTTCTAAAACCAGCTTTTATTTTATTATTTCTCTGTTGGTGTACTGTTCCAATCATTTTTGGATAATCTTCAGAAGGATTTTGCTTACAAGTGATAGTGACATCTTTAGCCTTTTACTTTCTGTAATCTTGCTTAGGGAAATTCTACAAGTAGATTCAAACTCATGAGAAGCACATTTGTCATAAGGTGGGTGACTGCTGAAGCTGCTTCATAACTTTCACTTAAGAAGCTCTTTTTTTTCTATAATTATATTTTATTAATTTTCATAAACATTTACAGAGATTTT
>NW_006400275.1:201298-214581 GCF_000299155.1 Elephantulus edwardii
TTATGGAGATTGATTTTGGAATTTAGATGCACTCTTATTGATTGTGCTTGGCCGTACATGTTCATATCCTTGAAGATGTATCATGGGGGTGTTGCAACCTAGAAGACACAAATTTGACTAACAAGTTATAAGTACATGAGTCCAAAAATTATGGAAAAGTAAAAGACAAGATTCTTTCATTGTTTTACAAGCTCTTATAACCCAAATTGTTGTTGTTATGTGCTGTCGAGGCGCTTGTGACTCATAGCGACCCTTTGTACAACAGCCCTAAGCTCTGCTCTGTCCTGTGACTATTGCACTGTCTCCGATACACCCATCATAATTACCCCAGTCATGAATCGATCCACGTCATAGAAGGCCTTCCCCTCCTGCGCTGTCCATCCACCCTACCAAGCATGACGTCTCTCTCTAAGGACCGGTCCCTCCTTACAAAATGTCCAAAGTATGTTAGACGAAGCTTCAGAATGCTTGCCTCCATGGAGCTGCCCAGTTTAACCCTCTCCAGAATGAATCTGTTTGTTTTCCTAGCAGTCCATGGTACAATCAATACTCTTCTCCAGCACCAAAGCTCAAAGGCATCAATGCTCCTTCTATCCTCCCTAGTCATTGTCCAACTCTCTGATGCATAACAAGTGATAACAAAGATGATGGCCTGTGTCAGACGCACTTTAGTCTCCAGAGAGACACCATTGCTCTTCAGAAGTTTGGAAAGGTCCCTAACAGCAGACTTTCCCATCGCAATGCGTCTTTTAATTTCCTGGCTACTGGTGCCAAGATTGTGGACTGTGGAGACAAGCAGACTAAAGCTGTTAACAATCTCAATCTCCTCACCATTCATCCTGATGCTGAGCCTCAATCCATATTGAAGGCTAAGTCCTTGACCCTCTGCAGTAAGCGCTTCAGGTCCTCCTCAGTTTCAGCAAGCAGGGTTGGGTCATCTGCATAACGCAGATTGTTGATAGATCTTCTACCAGTCCTGACCCCATATTTCTCCTTATAAAGCCCCATTATAATCTGTTCTGCATACACATTGAAAAGGAATGGAGACAGGATACATCCCTGGCATACGCCCTTCCCAATTTTGAACCTTGCAGTGTTTCCTTGCTCTGTTCTGGTGACTGCCTCTTGGCCAAGTATAGGTTCCACATTAGCACGATCAAGTGTTCTGGGATTCCCATTCTTCTCAGAGTCAGCCACAGTTTGTTATGATTCACAGAGTCAAATGCTTTTGAATAAACAATGAAACACAGACAGACATTCCCCCGGTATTCCCTGCTTTCAGTCAAGATGCCTCTAACATTAGCTACAATATCCCTAGTACCATGACCCTTTATAAACCCAGTCTGGACTTCCAGCAGTTCTCTGCTGATATGCTGTTCCAGTCGTTTTGCATAATCTTCGGTAGAATCTTGCTTGCATGTGACATTAATGATATTGTTCTATAGTTTCCACACTTTGTTGGGTCACCCTTTTTGGGATGGAAACAAACATAAATCTCTTCCAGTAAGTTGACCAAGTGGTTGTTTTCCAGATTTCTGGACACAACCTGGTGAGCACGTCCAGGACAGCGTCTGTGAACTGAAATACGTCAATTGCTATACCATCTTTTCCTGGACCTTTATTTTTTTTTTTTCTATTTCCTTCAAATCAGCCTGAACTTCTTCTTTCATCATCATAGGCTCTTGCTTATATATTGTTTCATTAAATTCTGTGTCTGCCAATTCCTTTTGATACAGTACTCAGTATATTCTTTCCATCTTCTTTAATATTTCCTGGATCATTAAATATTCTGCCTAAAGCATTAAAGCATTCTTGATTATAGCAACTCGAGGTTTCTTGAACTTAAGAAATCCTAAGCGAATTCGGCCCTTTTGATTTTCTGACTCCAGCTCCTTGCACATTTCATTGTAATATTTTACTTAACTCAAGTTACCAGCCAAGAATTCCTAGCCCAGAAAAAAGAATGTCAACTATATCTGGGAGAGAGAGGCTGAAGTGGTCCAGGCTACTGTGTGTCTTGTCAATTGCTGGAGTGTGAATTCATGAAGGTAAATGTTGAGAAGAGCTGACATTTCCACCTTAAGGAATAGTTTTGAAAATATATCCTTTCTCCTTTGTATCCCACTCAGGTATGGTTCAGCAAAAGGTAGGCTTGCATCTGAAACGCTCCTGGGCAGAATTACACACACACACAAATACCTTTTGGATTTTACAAGACTCTTGGCTTCTAGATTGTCGGAAATATAAGAGATTTTTTCCAGGCCAAGAATGAAGAGGACCATTAAGGTGCCACAGTGCCACAGAACAATGGTCTACCTGAAGAATAGTGGCTGTACTGGTCTTACCCAAAGGTCTTCCCTTTAGACTGGGTCTAATCTCACAGCTAATCTTGGGGAGAATATGGGCATCCTTTTCCTGTAGGATTTGCAGCCTTTGGAAGCCAGTGAGGATTCAGTTATGAGTCTGTTTAGAATTGAAAGTAATGAGTTTTGATTTGAAGGTTTGGATAAAAAAATAATGTCACAAAGAGGACTTTCAGAAGCTGATGATTCTGAACAAAATTCTAGACTCAATATTTATTGAATTTAAATTACAAAGTGATATAATCGTGCAGGAATCCATGGTCTCGTCTATCCAGAGAGATGATTGAAATTGTTGTTGTTGCTATGTGCTGTTGAGTTGCTTGCAACTCATAGTGACCCTATGTACAAGAGCTCTAAACCCTGAGCTATCCTGTGTCAACCTCACTGTTTCTGACAAACCTACTCCCACTACCACAATCACTGAATAACTTCATATCATCGAGGGTCTTCCTCTCCTGTGCTGTCCCACCTCTCTCCCAAACATGGTGTTTCTCGCCAAGGATCGATCCCTCCTTGAAACATGCCCAAAGTATGTCAGATGAAGCTTCAGAATTTTTGACTTCAAAGAGCAGCCCACCTTCACCCTCTCCAGGACAAACCTGTTTGTTCTCTTAGCAGTCCATGGTATATTCAACACTCTTCTCCAGCAGCACAGCTTAAAGAAACCATTTCTCATTCAATCATCCCTAGTCACTGTCCAGCTCTCCATTGCACAGAACACAACTGTGAAGATGATAGCCCTGATCAGGTGCACCTTAGCCTCCAGCCTGATGTTGTTGCTCTTCAGTACTCTGGAGAGGTCCCTGACAGCTGACTGACTTAATGTAATTCATTTCCTGATTTCCTGCCTTCAGGTACCAAGAGTGTTGACTGTGGAGCCAAGCAAACTAAAACTGCTAACTATCTCAGTCTCTTCACCATCCATACCGATGCTGTCAGTTGGCCTAGTGGTGAGAATCCTTGTTTTCTTCATGTTGAGCTTCAATCTTTGTTGAAAGCTGCATTCCTTGATGTTATGCCACAAGTGCTTCAGGTCCTCCTCAGTTTCAGAAAGCAGGACTGTGTTATCTGCATAAGGCATGTTGTTGATGAATCTTACAACAATCCTGATGTCACATTCCACCTCATACAACCCAGCATCCCATATCACCTGTTATGCATACAGACTGAGAAGTTACGGAGATAGAATACATCCCTGCCAGACCCCCTATTTCGAACTGTGCAGTGTCTCCTTGCTCTGTTCTGACGACTACTTCTTGGTCCTAGTTTAGATTTCACATAAGCTCAATCACATGTTCTGGGATCCCCATTCTTCTCAGACTCAGCCACAGCTTGTTGTGATCCACGCCGTCAAAAGCCTTTGTATAGTCAATGAAGCACAGATAGACACTCCTCTGGTATTCTCTGTTTTCTGCCCAGGTCCTTCTAATATGAACTATAATATCCCTAGTAGCACTAACTTTTCTAAAACCCAGCCTGCACATTTGGCAGTTCTTTGTTGGTGTGTTGCTCCAGTTGTTTCTGGATAATTTTCAACAGAATCTTGCTTGCATGTGATATTGATATTGTTTGATTATTTGCACACTCTGTTACATCACCTTTCTTTGGAATGGGAACAAATATCTATTTCTTCCAGTCTGTTGACCAGCTGACTGTCCTCCAGATTTCTTGGCACAACTTAGTGAGCTCTTATAGGGCAGAGTCTGTTCTTTGAAACATGTCAATTGGTATGCCGTCAACTACTGGCGCCTTGTTTTTTGCCAATTTCTTCTGAGCCACTTGAACTTCCTCCATCAACAGAGACTCTTGTTCATATGTTATTTCATGAAATTCTTCTGTGTCAGCCAATTCCTTCTGGTACAGTGTCTCTGTATACAAATCCAAGGCTAACAAAGTTCTACAGGGTAAATCAGGCATCAGTACAGAGAATGTGAATAATACGGGATGCCAGAGCCTGAGAGTAGGAGGAAGGAGACTCATGTAGTAGAAGATGTAATAAATACATATGTCGAGATTGATCAAATAAAGACAAATTTCCTGCTAATTTGGAAGCAAGAGAAGCATCTACTTCCTAAACAACACTGAAACACTATGAACTTTGATAAATGTCGATAGTTGTTGAGGAGCTTTAGGCCTTTTGTTTATAGGGTTGCTATGAGTAGTCCTCCGCTTGAATGCAATCAACAACAACAACAATGAAAGCCAGGTTTATAAAAAAATTAGATACATGTAATGGTAATGATGTTATTGATGTCAGTTCTGTTTAGGTCACAATTGCTGTCATGATGACAATATTGTTTCTCCTAACATTAATAGGATGGATGCTAAGGGTCACATCATAATGCTTTCAAGGCCAACATCTAAGTGTGTTTTTTCTACACAGTGAATCTGTACAGTTGGTAGTATATTTTCCCCTCTTCTAGATGAAGTTGCTTTAGTGAATACAGCGGGGAAACTTTGTATCTATGAACCACAATTGTTTCCAAATCTAAAACTGTACTTCTTATATGAAAACTTATAGAAAGAGTGGCCAGCAATTAAAGGTACTTTTCCTTCCGTAGCTGTCCCATGTAGATCTAGGCCACGTGCATTCATTTAAAAAAGGGCCATTCAGTAGACAAATCCACTGAGTGTACCCAGTCCAACTTTGCTTGGCTGCAGATGATGGATCAGTTATGTTCATTTCTATGCTGGCATTAAGCAGGGTTCAGTGTGTATTTGCTGGTTTGTTGGTGGCAAAAGTTGTACTTCATTGTCCTGCTGCACAAAGGTAGTTGTTCTAGCCCAAAAGCCTGACATAGCACATGGTAGGTATGTGTTGGTTCTGACTCTACTTCATGAGTTGAGTTATCATCCAGTATTATTAGCCCATAGGCCACTAATGACAAAGAAAGAGAAGCTCACAGGGATTAAGCCTAATGAGTCACAAGTGGCCAATGGTCCCAGAGTTTATGACTGCTAGTGGGCTGGACGTGGTACTGGAAGGAGATTGAGTTAGTTCTGTCCAGTAAGAATTGTAGCCAAGCTTTCTGGAGCGTTATTGTACCAAGTCTGTCCTCTCAGGGTCTGCCTGGTGTCAGCTCCTCCAAGGTCCTTCTCTGCCGGAGTGACCAAGGCTGGCTACTCTGTTGTAAGCCCTATTGGAACCGCACATGTCACTGGAATTCCTAGGGTAGGAGAGAGATGGGAAGGAGTCTATCTCAGAACACCGGGGGCTGCAAGAGAAAGGATCCGATGGACTTTGAGAAACCTCAGTAATAAACAGACATGAGAGAGAAAGGGTAGCCAGGAGATTAGATGCTGAACCAGGCCATGAGTTCAGAGCAGGGCGTGGAGCTAAGGAAGGACATGAATCCCAGAGGGGAAAGAGGAAGTTCTCAAGGTCCTCACCCTTCAAAGCTGCCAGTTTTCTTGATTATAAGGCAGAAATGTTCAATTCTTATTCTTTTCAGAGCCTTAGGATGGACCAGCTTGTCTTTCTCAATCCAGTGGGCCCCCCTTGCTCTCTGCCACATAGCACAGGAAGCAGAGCTGAACAGTTCATCTGCACATAGAACCTGGGAGGCTTGGGTCTCCCACTGAGGGTGTTCTGCCTTAGCCCTGCAGAAGGGCAAGCCTGAGAGATACGACAGATAAGAAAGAGCATATTTGTTGTGGATGTAGAGTAGGGAAAAGAGCATTATTCAGAACTTGATTATGTTCTAGGTCTGCCTTAATGAGGATTAAAATCCCAACAAAGCAAAAAAGAAAAAAGAACAGAGTCTCATTCCCTCAAGCCAGAACTCGCTCATACCTGATTCTGCTCTGGATTTTCGGAGGGTATAAATTGCACCATAGGTGATTTTTCTTCTTTCTTTCTTGGGGTATTTGGTGGATTCGAACTGCCTACATTTGGTTTGGCAGTGTAACCCCTTACCCACTAGGTCTCCAGAGCTCCCTCATCTAGATTTGCTGTCTGCTGAAAAGGTAAATGAATAATGAAAACACAATCATTTCCTTGCAGTTAAGACACATTTATTAAGGTTCTTGCTGTTAAGAGAAGATGATCCAGCACAGAGGGGCTCAGGGCGATTCTTCCATTTGGAGACCTTTTATTGTTTTCTTTATCCAGGGTAAAAAACTGGAGATATTGGTGGAGATACATGGGGAAATTTGAGTTCTACTTCCATAGCTATAAACACCGTGGGCCACATTTCTGCATACCAAGGGACCTCCAGAGTCTCCCTGGGAACAGAGAGGAGAGGCTGAGTTAATTGTTCTGCTGGTCCTGCCTCCGTCTTTATTCTGGGAGGAAGCTTCCCCAAAGAGGTGAAAAAGGGGGGGGGGGTTATTGCCTTTCTGGGGACCTCCAGGGTGCCAAAATTTGATGCTTGACATCATTGTTGTTTCATGCCTAGGTTGTGATCTATCTCCTTCCCTAACTTCAGGACTCTTGCCTTCTAAGAAGTTGTGGAATGGCTACTGTTTAAGGAAAGGCAGATGGTTGATGGAAGACAGTAAGTACATTGACCAGGGTGATGACAGCTCTTGAGTATTTATATAGTCTTGATTGTTCAATGTGGAAGGAGAGCTTTTCCTTGCATGTGTGCCCTAGGTGGGTGGGGCAATCTTCTCTACTTCCCCCACATTAAATTTAAAAAAAAAAAAAATTTCAAACCAGCTCTGGACATCTCAGTTCATAGTAATCCTAAAGGTTGTAGATTCAAACTGTTCATTGGATTTTCTTTCCTATAAAGTTTATGGAACACCTTTGAGAAGATTCAAATCACAAATTTAAATGTGCCTTAGGGATGTTTGAGGTGGCATGTTATTGTTGTTGTTTGGCTGTCAAGTGTGAACTGACCCATAACTGATCCTCCAGTGAGGTTTTAGAGATGATTAATTGCACAGGAGGAGTTTACCCTTCTTTTCCCTGAGACTCACCTTTGGGATTACAGTGATGTGTCTTACCCCTGGGCCACCTATCCCTTTGGAATGGAATAAGGAGTCACAAATTCCTTTTTCTGGAGGAACACATTTCCATCTTACCCCTGGGAAGCTCACAGAGGGCTGAATGACTAGGTAATTTGGTACATTTACTATCTCAGAAAAGTGGGTGAAGGCATTCCCCCTATTGCTAGCAAGGATCTGTACATCCCAGGACTTTCTGAAATATCCTGATCTCCAGAGCAAGGCCAGGCTAATGCTAAGTCTCACCTCAGAGAAACAAATCTTTTTCTGAGGATCTCCCATGCACAGCTCAGTGGTCCTGTCATAATCCGGCACGCGGCGCTCACACTGGAAGTGCTCCTGAATGACAAGATCCACCTCATGCAGCTTTCTTGTTCGTTCACTGTCAGAGATATTGCCCCAGCCAGCCACACTGCACACCTGCCCAGGCCTCACATAGTCACTTTCTTCAGGCAGAGGGATTAGGCCCACAGCAGCAGTCATTTGGGCCTTTGTGTTCAGCTGACGAAGGAAACAACAAAGACTTGGTCATTGAGAGCCTGCTACCCTGCATAACCTGATGGGTCACACTTTATCATTTCTTCCTCCAGGGCCTGGGATTAGTGAAGCAGCCAGGATGAGAAAGGCAGGGGTCTTGGTGGAAGAAGAAAGTTCTTGAACCCAAGGGAGCAGGAGCAGCAGGGATTGTGCCTCACCTGTAGTATCATGATGTCATTAATATCAGTCGTATTATTATACTTAGGGTGGGGGACGGCTTTTTTCACACGAATTTTCTGCCATGTCTTTTCTTGAAACTCAGTATCATGGACCCCCAAGATGACATTCATGGGGCTGTGCACAGAGAAAAGAAGAGGTTCTCAGAACTGGAGCCCTAAAGCAGGTGACAGTGGGGAGGGGAGGGCGGCTGCTGAGGGAAATGCTGGAGGGAGGGGCCCTTCATCTTGAGCTTGCTGAGCCTTTGGTTTCCCAGCAGCATTGTAGGTGGTTGTGCAATTCTCTTTTGCCCTCAGGTCGTATGAAATGGCTTGACCATCCCTGCTCTCAACCTCCACTGTCTGCCCGAAATAGCCAGTGCTGTTCTTCCTTAACCCCTTCTACTTGCCCCATTCTCTGACCTGATGGGTTACGTGTTGGCTCACTTTCCACCACCTCACCCCACTCTCAAATGGTTCTGATGATGAGAACTTTTGGGACTGAGTTACACCCAGATGAAGTAGCGCCCCCGTGTGGCAGGAATGTGGAGAGTCCTTGTAGGGTCCACCCCTCACCTTCCCCAGCAGTGAGCTGCTGTCAGAACAATATCTTCTTCCACAAGGAAACCACCACACCTTCCCAACTTTCCATCATGAAGTAACACAACAAGCGCCATGTATGGACGTGAATGAGGTTGTGCTTCATGACCTCCAATGATCTCCTCTGGGGGGAAAAAAAATGAAAGATGGGAGGAGCGGGCATCCTACCTGATGATTGAAGACAGCATCAGCTTTGCCCTGTATTTGTTGGGATAAGTTGTCCTGGACTCTTCCGAAAGCAATCCTTATAGGCTTGATAACATGCCCTTCCCTTCAAGTCTCAATGGGCCCCCCTAAAAGCTGATAGTGCTTGTTCTGGACTTCTCATATTAGACACATGGATGGTGGGGACAGACCTTGTCCACAAATTACCAGAACCCAAGGAATCAAGGAAAAAAATCCCTGCTTTTCGGATTCAGCCAAGTTCAGCTCCTACAGGCCTGAGTGACTCCCCAGCTTGGCTATTCCAGCTCTGTTGTTCCAGGAAAGCAAATGAAGTCATCCCGCTATTCCTAGCAAGAGTCTTCAGAACCCAGAGATTTGTGAAACATCCTTGTCCCCAGAGCCAGGCCAGGCTAGTGTTAAATCTCACCTTAAAGGAGCCATCTCTTTGTTCAGGTTCACCATGCACAACTGAAAGGCATTGTTATAATTCTTGAGTCAGGGTAGGGCTGGTGCTGAGGGGAAATGCTGCAAGGAGGGCCCTTGAGCTTGAGCCTTTGGCTTCTCAAGAAGAGCATTGAAGATAAGCAGTTGTGGGATTCTCTTTAGCCCTAAGTTCATGTGAAATTAATTGATCCTGCTGTCAATCTCTACTATCTGCCTAAAACATCCAGTGAGGTACCTCTCTGATCTTTCCCACTTGCTCCAACCTCTGCCTTCATAAGCTACATGTTGACCTTCTTTTCACCACCTCATCCTGCTCACTAATGGTTCCTCTGATGAGACCCCTGGCGCCTGTGTTGTAGACAGCTGCAGGAGCTCCCCTGAGGAGCAAATGTGGAAATAGAAGTCCTTGTCACATCTGCCCCTCATCTTCCCCTGCAGTGAACTCCTGTCTGGACAAAGTCTTCTTGCACAAGTATATCACCACAACTCTTACTGACTTCCCACTGAAACTAAAAAATGATGTATCAGCGTGAATGTGGCTTTGCTACATGACCTCAAATGATCTCCTCTTAAAGAAAAACATGGATGATGAGGTGACTGTGACATCCTACTTGATGATTGATGAAACACTCAGCATTTCCCTGGAGATGCTGGGACAGATAGTACATGGTTCTCCTGAAAGATGGGTTTCTGGCACAGTGTCCATTCTTACCATCAAATCTCAAACAGTCCCTTTTAAAAGCTGACAGTGCTTGTTCTGGACAGCCCCCTTTAGGCACATGGATAGACGCTTGCGTATGCTATCTTTAAGATGGCAGAGTCATCTTAAAGCATCCTGCATAAGATTTCTTGGACTATTTTTTGTTTGGTTTTGCCTTGTCTGAGCCTCTGCTAAGTTTGTGATATTTTCTAATAATAAACACTTATGATTATAGAGTTAGAATTTTAGAAAAGTTTTAGGCTCTTCAGAGCCTGTTACAGCTTGTAACTTCATTAATCTTTTTATGATTGTATCATCAAACTTCTCCCAATAAGCCTTGGATGAGCCTTGGTATGAATTAAATTGGTGGAGTCAAAGCCAAAGGACTGTCAGGAGTGTTTGATGACAAAACTGTGGAGTAACCAAAGCCTGGGGAGGCAGTGGAGGCAGAGAAGCTAACTAGAAGTAGACTGTAAAAGAGTTTAGACAATATAAATTCTTTGAGATAAAATTGCAGCTTGAATTTTTCTCCTGGTCAGGATTGAGCACTGAAGCTGGAGAACGTCAAAGACACTGAAATGATTTTGACACTACTACTCTGATAGCACAAATGTTGTTGTTGTTGTTGTTATTGCTGTTGATTATTGCCTTTGGGTCGAGCATGTCTCATAGTTACCCCATGAACAAAAGGCCTGAAGACCCTCTACAGCTATCAACATTTATCAAAGTTCATAGACTTTCTGGAGGTATGTTGCTTAGGAAGTGGATGCCACTCCTGCTTCCAACCTGTCATAGTATGTTATTGTTGTTATGTGCCATTGAATCACCTGTGATGTATAGTGACCCTATGTACAGTAGCTCTGAATGCTTCCTTGTCCTGAGCCAGTCTCACTAATTCTGACACACAACACTCCATACCCCCGGTTACTGTATCAATCCATTTCATCTGATGTCTCCCTCCCAAGTGCTGTCCATCCACCCTTCTGAGCATGATGTCCTCCTCCAAGGACCCAACTTTCCTGGAAATGTGCCCAAAGTAAGTTAGTTGGAGCTTTAGCATCCTAGCCTCCAAGGAGATACTTGGTTTCACCCTCTCTGAGACAGACATATTGTTTTCTTGGCATTCTGTGGTATGTTCAAGACTCTTCTCCAGGACAACAATTTGAAGGCATCTATTCTTCCTCTGTCATCTATAGTCATTGTCCAGATCTCAGAAGCATAACACGTAATTGAGAAGCCCATGGCCTGGAGTAGGTGTAACTTTGTATCTAGACTGATATCACTGCTCTTCAGCACATGGACCACTCCATGAGTGCAGATTTCCCGACACAGTTTGTCTTTTTATTTCCTGACTGCTGGTGTTAAGAGGGTTGATTGTGGATCTAAACAAGCTGTAACCGCTAACAACCTCAATCTCTTCTCCATCTAATATGATGCTGCAAATTGGCCTAGTGGTGAGAATCTTTATCTTCTTGATGTTGAGCATCAATCCATATTGAAGACTACAGTCCTTCACCTTTTGCAGCAAGTGCTTCAGGTCTTTTCCAGTTTTAACTAGCAAGGTTGTGTCATCTGCATATCATAGGTCTTTAATGAATCTTCATCCAATCTTGATGCCACATTCCTCCTCATAAAGCCCTCTTTATTTGTGTTTTAGTGATTATACAAAATCATTTGACTATGTGATCTAACTAATTATGGCTAATATTGGAGAATGAGAGTTCCAGAACACTTATAATTTTGCTCATATGAAACCTAGACCAAGAAGCTGTTGTTCAAATGGAGCAAGGGAACACTGAATGGTTTATTATAAGAAATGTATGTGTCAGGATTTTATCTTTTCTCCAAATCTAATCATTATGTATGCTGAGCAAATCATTCAAAAAGCTGGACTCTATGCAGAATAATGAGGGATCAGAATTGCAGGAAGACGCATCAACAACCTCTGTTATGTAGATGACACAATCATGCTTGCTGAAAAGGAGGAGGACCTGAACCACTTGGTGCAGGAGATCAAAGAGTACAGCCTGAAATATGGAGTGTATTTCAACACCATAAGGCTAAATTCCTAACCACCACACCAATAATCAACATTGATAGATGGAGATAGATTAAAGCTGTCACTTAATTCATCTTACTTGGACCACAATAAACACCCCTTGGTACCAGCAAACTGGAGATCAGATGATATATTATATTGGACAATCCAGTTGTTAGGGGTCCCTTTAAATTTCTACAGAGCGATGACATCAGATTGAAGAATAGATGGGCCTGATTCAAGGCATGGTCTTTTGGATCACTTGCTATGCATCTGAAAACTGGACAAACTATAAGGATGACAGAAGAACAATTAATGTCTTTGAGCTGTGATGTTGGAGAAGAGCACTGAACTTTTGGACTGCCAAAAGATTGAAAAGATGTGTTGGATAAATTGTGGATATAGTGATCCTTAGAAGCAAAGGAACAAAGCTTCATTTCACATACTTTGAGCATATTGCAAGGAAAGCCCATTTCAAGTAGAGGGGCCTCATACTTAGAAAGGTAGAGGGTCAGAAAAGGAGAGAAAGACCTTCAACGAGGTGGATTTGTGTGACTATGACAACGGGCTCAAGTGTATCACAGATTATGTTGATGGCACAGGATAGTCCACGGTTCAGAACTATTATTCATAGAGTTGCTATGAATGATATTGGAGGCACCTAACAACAGCACTGCAATAAGATCAACAGCCCAACTATGCACATCTCTGCATACAAAGAGTGAAAGGATTCGTGCTGCTAACCCTGAGGCTCCACATCGCTGGCCATTCAAATCCATAGGAGTCTCCTTGGGAGAAAGATGGGGTGATCTCTTCCCATGCAAATTACAGCATTGAAAACTTCCTGGAGGATCAGGTAGGAGTTGGTTTCAACTCCACAGCAAACACTTTGCCTTTGATTCTAATAATAAGCTTAAGTATGACAGCAGTTGTTGTAAGGATAGCATAGGACCTGGCTGTGTTTCTTTTTATTGTGCACTGCACATCAAACTCAACTATACTTAAAACAGCAATATGATACATCTTCAAGGATATGAACATGTACGGCTAAGCACAATTGATAACAGTGCATCTAAATTCCAAAATCAATCTCCACAACAGTCTACGTGTTTCCTGTTGCCAAAGGGGCCCTTTAGAGTAGAGAGAAGATCTTCACCCTGAAACCCACAGCGTCCCTTTTCAGCAAGAAGTAGCTAAGAGAATATGCCATCCCCTTTTTGTTATGAATCAGGGTGAAGTCTCTCAGGGAGGAGTGATAGGGAATGGCAAAGGACACACTGACAAAGGAGATTAATCAGAACTGGATTTGACAAGCACTGTGGCAATTGGAC
>NW_006400275.1:214771-217123 GCF_000299155.1 Elephantulus edwardii
AGCTTCATTTTCCTGGGATAGGGGAGTGGGTAAGAAGTTGGGCTGTCAACACAGATACCCTCAGTTTGAACCCACCAGCTGCTCCAAAGGAGAAAGATGGGAAACTCCTCCTGTGTAATTTATAGCCTCAGAAAACCTGGTGGAGGGTAAATTATGAGTTGATTCTGACTTATTGGCAATGAATTGTTTAGCTTCTTGGCATGCAAAAATGGATTTCAGTTACTTACCTTCATATCTTCGGCCAAATATCTTTGTAAGAATCATCTGCTTGTAATCAGGAAAAGCTAGGGGAAGCTACCACCTAGTAAGCCTTTAAGTGGTGGCAGTCCTTTTGTGATTTTACCTAAACTGGGGAAAATTGACAAAAAGCCAGGATAGTCTAACACCTACACCCCTGTCCAGGCTGTCTAGTCATCCTTCCAGAACATCTATCCAACATGAGACTGCTTAGTCTGGGTTTGCCATGGAAGCTGATATCAATAATTTTTCTGGATTACATGGAAGGAATTCCTTCCAAGCACTGGGCAGACGGGCCAGGAGTACAAGTGATTCAGGGAAATAGGCTCAGGTTCCTAGGATGCAGATGGTCACTCACCTGCTGTAGATCCAGGAAGAATGTGAAAGGCCAACAGGAGCAGGAGTGGATGCATCTTCTGAGGAAGGCTACCCAGGCTAAAGCTGATAATATCTAGACCAAAATAACCACAGTGCAATGAAGAGGGCCAGACCCAGTGATTTATATCACACATACGTCTGTTATAGGCTCGTTTGGTCGTGTGTCCTCACACCAGGTGGTCTGCAGAAATTTTCTGGTTAAGTTAGATGAGAACAACACTGTCACCACATTTTATTCGAAGCTGCTGAGTCCCAAGCAGAAAACACAAATAAAGAACGAGAAGATGAAGGTTGTTGAGACTGTGCCAACATCTAGTAAAGTTGCAATGATCAGAGCCTGGACCTCTTAATGATCCAACTAAGAATGTTATCCTCCTCTGGCTCTTAATTTTAATAATAAAATTTTTTATTTTATATTAGTGTACTTAAAAAATTCTTATACTTTTTTTTTTCACACTGGAGCTTTCTCACTTCCTTTACCCATCCCTCCTACTACTCATCAAATTTTGTGACCCTATGAGGTGTGGTGTTGTATTGAATACTCTGTAGATTGCTTGGAGAACCAACAGGTTCATCCTAGAGAAGGTGCGAGCAGGCTGCTCCTTGGAGGCAAGGATTCTGAAGCTTCATCTGACATAGTTTGGACATGTTGCAAGGAGGAACCAGTCCTTGAAGAGGGTTATCAAGCTTGGATGGGTAGAGGGACAGTGTAGGAGAGGAAGACCCTCAATGAGATAGACTGAATCAGTGACTGGGGTAATGGGGGTGGGTGTGCCAGAAACAATAAGAGTGGCACAGGATAGATCAGGCTTTAAGGCTGTTGTACATAAGGTTGCTATGGGTTGCAGGCAACTCAATGGCACATAACAACAACAGCAGCAACATAATTACTACCCTCCTCCTTTGGATCCTCATACACATTATACTAGTTATCTTTCTATTTCTACAATAATGTTCTTATGTAGTATCTGTCCTTATGGGACTGAGTTAACTTAGCAGAATACTCTCCAGGTTCTCCCAAGTTAGGTAGTGGTTTGTTAACATCATTGCTTCTGCCGTCTACATAGTATTTCATCATGTGAATCTACCATAATTTCTGAAGCCATTCTGTTGCGGTTGGACATTTAAGCTATTTCCATGATCTTGCTAAGAATTTCTTTCTCAACACATCCTCTCCAACATCTATTACTTGCTGCCCTGTTAAACTTTGCCACTGTTACTGCAATGAGATGATAGCTCATTGTGGTTTTGATTTGCATCTCTCTTATTACCAGTGATTTGGTACATTCATATGTTTGATTGCCATTCAAATTTCTTCCTCTGTGAAAAGTCTTCTGCAAAAAATAAAAAAAAAAAAAAGTCTTTTGCCCATTTTGTAATTGGGTTATCAGTCTTTTTCTTGTGGAGGGCCAGGAGTATTCTATAATTTTTTGTTATAAGACTGTTTTCTGAGGTGGTATTAGCAAATATTTGTTCCCAGTCTGTAGGTTTTCTTTTTACCCTGTTGGAAAAAGGTTTTGATGTGTATGGGGATAAAATCTTTAGAAGGTCTCATGCATCAATTTTATTTTTGTTAGACGGTCCATTTTACTCTACAACATGTATTGCTTGCTACACTGCTATTTTGCCATTTCTACTGGGGTGCAATGGTCTCTCATTGTGGTTTTAATTTGCATCTCTATTATTGTCTGATGACCATATGATATATTACTCTGGAGATGAAAAGACAAGGAAAAA
>NW_006400275.1:220741-221363 GCF_000299155.1 Elephantulus edwardii
ACCAGAGAGTAACCAGAACATAAGCATTTCCTCTCAGTTAAGACACATTTATTGAGATTCTAGCCAATAAGACAACATGATTAAGCATAGAGGAGCACAAAGTTATTTTTCCCATTGGAGGAGCTTTATAGTTTCTTTTATCCGGGCAAGAAAGTGGAGATTTTGGTGAAGAGGCATGGGGCAGTGCCATTCTGAATTATATAGCTGGCAATGCCCTGGACCACATTTTGGAATACCAGAAGTCCTCCAGTGTCTCCTTAAGAACACAGAGAGGAAAGACTGAGTTCATTCCTCTGCTAGTCCTCTGTGCTTCAGCATTCTGGGAGAGACTACGTTTCATGATCTAAGAAGAGTGAGGTTGCAATCATCTCAGGAAACCCAGCTGTCAAATTGTGACCTTGATATTATGATTGTTTCATGTTTAAGTTTTAACCATCTTCTTTCTGTAGTTTAAGACTCTGTCCCTGTAAAAAGCTGTGGAAACTTTCATTCCAACTTTTTTGTAAACTCTCTTTAAAATAACAATTAAACACATCAACAAGGCAAAGAACAAGAACCATATGGTCCTATCAATTGATGCAGAAAAAGCCTTTGATAAAATCCAACACCCTTTCATGATTAA